>NC_057727.1:61344997-61485019 GCF_004010195.1 Chiloscyllium plagiosum
TTTAGCATTTGGGTTTCTGAGCCTGCCCACTCCAAACCTGTATCTATCTCTCTCTCTCCTTTTTAGTCTTTCTTTCTCCTTTTACTTTTGCAGTTGTATAAGACTCTGGTGCGGTCGCATCTGGAGTATTGTGTGCAGTTTTGTTCGCCATACAATAGGAAGGATGTGGGGCACTGGAACGGGTGCAGAGGAGGTTTACCGGGATGTTGCCTGGTATGGTAGGAAGATTGTATGAGGAAAGGCTGAGGCACTTGGGGCTGTTTTCATTGGAGAAAAGAAGGTTTAGGGGTGACTTGATGATTAGGGGTTTAGATAGGGTTGACCATGAGAACTTTTTTCCACGTATGGAGTCAGCTATTATGAGGGGGCATAGCTTTAAATTAAGGGGTGGTAGGTATAGGACAGATGTTAGGGGTAGATTCTTTACTCAACAAGTCGTGAGTTTATGAAATGCCCTGCCAGCAGTAGTGGTGGACTCTCCCTCTTTATGGGCATTTAAACGGGCATTGGATAGGCATATGGAGGATAGTGGGCTAGTGTAGGTTAGGTGGGCTTGGATCGGCGCAACATCGAGGGCCAAAGGGCCTGTACTGCGCTGTATTTTTCTATGTTCTAATAACTTACATTTCATTCCAAGAGCTTCAATTTTAGCTTATTGACTCTTGTGAAAGACTTTTGGTCTTCTGCAAGTCCATATAGATAACCTCCAATGGGCATTCTCTGTTCACTATTTCAGTTCCCATTATTACTGATTAACTTGATTATTATGCAACACTGAAGTACAGTGTTGCTTGGTACAGATAGATCCCTGTACAATATTAAGTAATAGCTCTGAAGCATACATATTGCTGTACAACATGAGTGTCAATTGATACTTGCAGGAAAGAGTTCCAAATATATACCGACATATTTAGGAAGAAGTGAACACTAATTTTACTCCAGAAAGGTCAGACTCTCCTTTTCTGAGTATTTGTCCTACTCCTCGACTGCCTAACTAGTAAAAATAGTTTCTCCTAATCTATCAATTTTCCCTTAACATGTGGATGGATGCAGGTTGTCACTCTACAACTCTGTAAAGGGAGAATAATGAAAATACACCAGTCTTTATGTAACATGGGTTACTGTACTGCTCAACTTCTGATATATGAACACAAAGCACTACAGTACAGAAATGGTGGTCTGTTAAACTATAATATGGGCACATGGTATTTGAGCAGATCTGATACCATTTAACACTGGGGTACAGAGTATAGCAATTTAGGTTGCAATAATAGTGGGTACAGATCTTAATGTTGGATTCAGCTAAAACTTAAATAAACCTTTCACTTACTGTTTTCACAACAGCTCACAGCCATTATTGAACAAATGTTATTTATATTTCTATTAGCTACCAACTAGCCATAAATAGTATTACAGGGTCAAAGTTGTTGGGAAAGATGGCAATATTTTTGAAATTATATAAATAAGCATTATAATCATCACTGTGCAGAAAAACTGCACCTGATTTCTCACCACCAACACTAATTACATCTATTCATGGCACTCCTTGCACACAACCTTCGCTCTCATCAAATTGAAATGCCACTTCCAAATAAGATTTGGAATCTCATTACATTAGTACTAATCAACAATCAGGACATTTACAATTTACTGATTAGCTGGTACTTCATTAGGGACCTGAGAATCTATGCTGTATCTCCTCTCTAACACTCAGTCTTGTTTGTTGAGAATCTTTTTTCTAATTAGCCCACTCTAACCTGAGAGTCAGCCATAATCAGAGTGGGAGCTTGCTTGGACACTGTTAAATATTTAATCAGAAAAGCCTTTCTAAGCATGAGAGTGTATTCTGAAGGCATATTCCATCAGTTCATATTCCACATTCCAACACCAATGTGGTTGATTCTTAACTGCCCTCTGGGCAATTAGGGATGGGCAATAAATGCTGGCCTAAACAGTGACACCTTCATCCCATGAATGAATAAAGAAATAAGTTCAGGAGACATTCCCTATGATCCACACTCTTGAATCTTAGCACCCTAAATCAAGTGGGATATATCACTTGACAAGTAATCCAGAAATCCAAGAGTTCAAATCCTACTCTGGCAGTTGGTGGAATTTAGACTAAACTGGAATTGAAAGGTAGTCTAATTACTGATGCCATGAAACAATCAGTGATAGGTTGGAAAAAACCCATTTGGTTCACTAATGTCCTTCAGGAATGGAAGTCTGTCCTACATGTAACTCCAGATCCACACCAACATTGTTGACTCTTAACCACTCAGTTGCACCAACCTGCTACAGTTGCCAGAGGGACAGCGGTTCCAGAAGATGGGGAACTATCTCCATGACAGCAGTTAGAGATGATAGGTCTTGCCAGCAATGCTCCATTCCATTCAGAATAAAATAAAATCCTTTAATTCAAAGTTGTTTTTTTCTCAGGACAAAATAATAATGTTATCTGATTACAAATAAACCTTTCCTCAATGTTCTTTGGTTAAAAAAAGTCAAATTGAGATTTTTCCTTCAATATAATATTGGAAGCAACAGGGATTATAACTGGTGCATCGTGAGGTTGAGTTATCATGGGTCAGTGTCTGTTATCATAGGTTCTGAATTCTGACTGTGGCTGGGTACTCCTACAAAAGTCTAGTTGGTCAAGAAGATTGAGTCATGCTGGTTTGTATCAGAGTTCATATTGGTTCCAGAAGCTGGTACTAGGGTCCTGCTGGAATCAATGAAAACTCTATGCTGGTTGGAGTCATTCCTAGTACAGAGGAAGATATATGTTGTTGATGGGAGATACTCATCTAAGCCCTAGTACATTGCTGCACAAGTTCTGGGCCCAACCATCTTCAATTTCACCATAAGTGACTTGTCTCTCCATCATAAAGTTTGAAAGTAGTTGATCATTGCACACATTCAGGACTATTTGTCATTCCTCAGACACATAAGTAGTCCATGCCCAAATGCAGCAACACCTGGAAAGTATCAAGGCTTTGGATGATAAGTGGCAAGTAATATTTGCGCAACACAAGTGCTAGGCTGTGACCATCTCTGTAAAGAGAGAATTCAATCACTGACATTCAATGCCATTACCTTGACATTCAATGGTACTACCATGGCTGAACACTAAGGGTTATCACTGACCGAAAGTTGAACTATATAAGCCAAACAAGTACTGTGGCTACAAGAGCAGGTTGGAGACTTGGGATTCTGTGGTGAGTAACTCACCCACTGAACTAACTAAAGTCTGTCCACCATCTATAAAGCACAAGTCAGCAATGTGATGGAATACTCCCAACTTGCAATGATCAGTGCAGCCCCAACAACACACAAGAGACATGACACCAACCAATGATTGATTGGCTCCACCTCTAACATCTAATACATTCACTCCCTCCACCACCAATACATGATCGCAACAGAATAAACCATCTACTTGATGCATTCTGATTTACAAAATCAGAATGCATCAATATTCTCCTTAAATCAACCCACAGGCTCTACTACCAAAAGGTAAAGAACAGCAAATGATTGGGAACACTTGTTGCAAGTTCTTTTCCAAGTCACATCGCTTAGAAAGTCCCTTCTTTAACTGTTTGGGTTAGCACCCTAGATACAAGGTCCATGTTATTAGGGGCAGCATGGTGGTTCAGTGGTTAGCACTGCTGCCTCACACCACAAGGGATCAGTGTTCAATTCCAACCTCAGGCAACTGTCTGCATGGGTTGCCTTCATGTGCTCTTGTTGCCTTTTTATTACATTACATTACATTACAGTGTGGAAACAGGCCCTTCGGCCCAACAAGTCCACACCGACCCGCCGAAGCGTAACCCACCCATACCCTTACATTTACCCCTTACCTAACACTACGGGCAATTTAGCATGGCCAATTCACCTGACCTGCACATCTTTGGACTGTGGGAGGAAACCGGAGCACCTGGAAGAAACCCACGCAGACACGGGGAGAACGTGCAAACTCCACACAGTCAGTCGCCTGAGGCAGGAATTGAACCCAGGTCTCTGGCGCTGTGAGGCAGCAGTGCTAACCACTGTGCCACCGTGCCTGTCACGGGATCCTATCTTATTAAGTCATCTTAGGTATGGTACTTTATTAAATGTCTCATATAACCAGAAATATTGCATCTACTAGTTCTTCATTACTTTTCCTGTTGTTATCTCCTCAAAACATTTTGATAAGTATGACTGGTATGATTTCCCCTCCATGAAGCCATGCTGACTCTGCTTGATTATATTGTGTACTTTTAAATGTTCTGTTCTTAAATCCTTTATAAATGACTCGAACATTTTATCATAACAGATGGTAAGCTAATTAGTTTGTTCATTCATGGGATCTGGGCATTATTGGCTAATCCCTTTTTGCTCTTGAGAAGTGCTGAGCTGCCTTGAATTACAACAGTCCACGTGCCGCAGGTAAACCTACAATGCTGTCAGGGATGGAGTTCCAGGATTTTGACCCAGCAATGTTACAGGAACAGTAATACATTTCCAAGTCTGGACGGTGAGTGACTTGTAGGAGAAATTGCAAGTGGAGTTTCATTTGTTCTTCTGGATGGTTGTTGTTGTGGGTTTGGCATGTGCTATCTTAGGAGCTTTGGTGAATTTCTACAATGCATCTTGTAGATGGTGCACACTGTTGCTATTTAGCACCACGAATGGAAGAAATTGCTATTTATAGATGTGGGTCCAATCGAGTGACTGTTTTGGCCTGATGGTGTCACACATTTTGGTATTGTTGGAGCTTCACTTATCAGGCAAGTGTGACGATTATGGTGAGCTGTCTTCTTCAACCACTGCAGTCCATGTGCTGCAGGCAGAGCTAAATGTCATTATTCCATCACATTCCTAACTTGGTCAAAAGACTTTGGGGAGTCAGGTGGAACCCAAATTGGGCATCACTGAGCAGGCTATTGCTAAGCCAGTGCTGTTTGTAGCTTTGTTGATGACACCTTCTATCCCTACTGATGATCGAAATAGACTAATGGAGTGGTAATTGGCCAGGTTGGATTTGTCCTGCACAGGACAGATTTGGGCAATTTTCCACATTGTTGGACAGATGCCAGTATTGTAGCTGTACTGAAACAGCGAGCCTATACTTACCACTTTTTGTCTCCCTCCGTGTTCGGTTAATAGAGAGTTACTTATTACAGTAAAGATCTTAAAATGTGAAATTCTGACATTTCATTCTTTCAGCTAGTATCTGCAACTTGATTTGTTTTAAGTCATTGATCTCAATGGTCATCATAACAATAACATTTAATGGAGTTACTTAAATGTGAAGAATTTGAGTTATCACACAACAATTAGACTGACAGAGTACACAAACAAAATCTACCACATTAGTTCTTCAAAGTATTATGTTTGCATTTCTAAATGGCATTTTATTTAAATGTGGATTATATGTTGTTTTGCTTTTTGCTATCCTTTTCTTGTTATATAGTTTTGAATATTCATGAAAAATGTTACACATCACTCACAATGGATTATGCTTTGTGGGATTTAATTGAGGAAAATAAATCTGACAGTGTTGACATCAGGAGTTCATGTTATGCCATACTGAGTGACGCTACTGAATTGGGATGAGAAAATGACCCGTGACGTTCTCCCTCACACAATCAAACTGCATGACTTTCAAGTCTATTCCTTGTAGCAAACTAAATGATACTGAATCCTGTAGCTGAAGGAGAGCTTGAGGCTAATGTACGAAAAAGGCTTCACATTCTGGTAGTCAAAGCAATTGGTCCCTGCTTTCATATGGAAATTCACTGTTGCAGGCCCAGGAAATTCACTGTTCCAGCTCAAATTTGGAAATACTATCATAAAAATTAAGAAAAATACAATGACACAAACTATAATTTTCAACTATTTTTCAAATATTGACAAGGTTGTTAATTGCTGTCAGGGTCAGTGGCCAGTGCAGATACGACAGTAGGCAGAAGGGCTTGGCCAAAGAGAACAGGGGCCAAAAGGGGAACAGAGGTAAGAGAGGACAGAGACCAGAGAGAACGGGAACCACAGAGAAGACAGAGACCAGCCTCAACAGTGCCCTTTTCTTTCCTGATTTCAAGCAAGCTTTTGTTTACTGAACGATCAAGAAACATGAATCCAACAAATTCCCATTTGAATACAGAGTCTACTCTTCCAAGAACAAGTGAGCAGCAGCAGAAAGTGTTCAGCTGAAAATGAGGCAGCTCTCCAGACAGAAGCTTTCTAAAGAATGGCAGCTTACCACTGCTGCAAATTGCAGCCTTTTATCAGCAGTCTAGTACATGTATTTGAAATGGAAGTGTGCTGTCCTGATTACAAACAGTCTCCTTTAAATACTCTTCATTAAACGGCTGGTTGCTGTCAGCTCAACATGACTTTACTAAGCAGGCACTGAGGATGAAAAGAATTCACTGCATTTGTGCAAAAAAAATTCCATTCACGCAGGCACTTCAGCTCCACTCTGTCATTCTCCAGAGAAACATTAATCTGTGCGGGTAATGGTTTGCTCTTTGCTTTCAGCGTATTAATTGTTTAACCGGATCCATTCCAAGTTTTTCCCACATGTAACGAGTAAACATGATGGCAATGAGTCTCAATTACAACAAGAATACAGCCTGAGAACCTCCAGCTTGCTAAGCTTCATATAGGGAGATAATATCACCAGCAGCTTAAAAACTGTACAGGTCTGCTTCAATATTACTTAACACAGAGTCACATAAATCGTATAATTTGCTAGTATTACCAACTGAAGGGTTAAACAGTAGAAGAGCTGAGCATAAGGAGGAACTAAGTACCTAAATGATAAATCTGTATTGAAGCAATGGTGATAAATATGAGAACTGCACAGTGAATACAAAGTAGAGTCTATAAACTTCCATCAGTATAGCATCTTTCAGAATCTCATAATCACTATTGTAATGCAGGAGAAGTGGTGGCCAAAATGAGACAAAGTCTAAAAAATAGCGAAATAATAAATGACCAGATCATCTTTTCAAAGGTTGTTTGAGGGGATGAACGTTAGGCAGGATTTGGAGGAGTATGCCCCTATTCTTCCTCAAACAGAATTATAGGATCATTAACATCCACTCAAAAAGGTAGATGGGGCTGGACTTTAAGATCTAATTCAATAGACAGCAGCTTTGACAGTGTTCCCTGAGTTTTCCCTCAGTAAAGTACTCCGTCAGGATTACAATGCAGAGTTGTATTAGATTATGTCTCAAGCTTGTTCAATGGAGTTTCAACAAGTATCTTCTACAAGGTGAAAGTGCTACTACTAAGCCCTAACTTGTTTTCATTTCAGTTCTTCTTAATGCTGTCAATAATGATATTTTCAGGAATAGATTACCTACAGTGTGGAAAGAGACCCTTCCGCCCAACCAGTCCACACCACCCAGACCCATTTCCCTCTGATTAATGCACCTAACACTATGGGCATATGGGCAATTTAGCATGGCCCTGCACATCTTTGGACTGTGGGATGAAACCGGAGCACCCGGAGGAAACCCACGCAGACACGGGGAGAATGTGCAAACTCCACACAGTCACCCAAGGCTGGAATTGAACCTGGGACCCTGGTGCTGTGAGGCAGCAGTGCTAACCACTGAGCCACCATGAATGAACACTATTTGTCAGGTTCTATAATTGTCACGGAACTACAAATACCCCAAATAGTCCTGTGATAATAACCAGATAATCTGTTTTAGTGAGGAAATATATGCCAGAACATTGGGAATAACATTAATGCCATCATACTAGGGCTGTGAGATACTTTACATCCATCTGAAAGAGCAGGGAGCCTGAGTTTAAATCTCACCTGAAATATAACACCTTCAACAGAACAATGCTCTGTTGGTTTTCAGTCTCCTACTGTACTGTCCCGGCAGTGATACTCCTTTAGAATTGCACAGGAGCATCATTAGCGTGGTCAAGTGTCTCAAATAGGATTGATGCATTGACCTTCTAAATCAAAGGCAAGCATACCCATTGAACCACAGAGTATACTAAGGCCCTGTTCTATGATTTCTTTTTGAATTTATTCTACAGTTGAGTTAGGCTTTCTTACACTGAATGTGTCCCCACGTAGTCCTACAATGTGATGGTCACCATCCTCAGTAGAATCCTGCACACAAAGTCCACTGATATTTTATAGTTCTAGATCTCAGTGGTCAAAGGAGATACTTGTCGGGTGTTACAATAAAGGGAAGGTAATAGCCTCCGCAAACGGTGGAATTTGAATTCAATATTTTAAAAAATGGAATTAAGAATTTACTGATGACCATGAAATCATTGTCAATTGTCCTTCAGGCCAGAAAATCTATCATCCTCACCTGAACTGGCCTACATGTGGCTCCAGACCCACAGCAATGTGGTTGACTCTTAATTGCCCTCTGAAATGGCCTTGCAAGCCATTCAGTTGTACCAATCACAACAAAGTCTCAAAAAAAATGAAACCAGACAGATCACCTGGCATCAACCTAGATTCCAGAAAAGACAACTGCCGAAACAGCCCTATCGACCCTGCAAAGTCCTCCCCTCTGGGGGCTAGTGCCAAATTGGGACAGCTGTCTCACAGACTAGTCAAGCAAGAGCCTGACATAGCCGTACTCACAGAATCATATCTTAAGACATCGTCCCAGATACCACCACTACCAACCCAGAATATGTGCTGTCCTATCAGCAGGACAGATCCAGCAGAGAGGGCAGCACAGTGGTATACAGTCACAGGCGAGTTGTCCTAAGACTGATCAACATTGACTTTGGACCCCATGAAGTGCCAAGGCTTTAGGTTAAACATGGGAACGCTCCTGCTGATTACCACATACCATCCTCCCTCAGTTGAGGAAGTGGTACTCCTCCACGTTGCACAACACTTGGCACTGAGAATGGCAAGGGCACTAAATGTACTCTGGGTGCGGGATTTCAATGTCCACCACCAAGACTGGCTTGACAGCAGCACTACTGATCGAGCTGATGCAGTCCTAAAGGACATCGCTGCTTGACTGGGTCTGCAGCAGATAGTGACAGAATCAACAATAAGGAAAAACATAACTGATCTCATCCGTACCAATCTGCCAGCTACAGATGCATCTGTCCATGACAGTATCAGTAAGAGTGACAACCATACAGTCCTTAGGGAGACGAAGTCCCACCTTCATGTTGAGAATGATCTCCATCATGGTTGTGAAGCACTATCACCATGCTAAATGGACAGACTTACAACAGATCTAGCAATTCAAGACTGGGCATCCATGAGGCGCCGTGGGCCATCAACAGCAGCTGAACTGTACTCCAACACAATCTGTAACCACAATGACCTAGCAGGTCCCTCACTCAACTATTATCATCAAGCCAGGTATCAACCCTGGTTCAATGGAGAGTGCAGGAGAGCATACCAGGAGCAGCACAAGATGAGGAAAATCGACGTTTCGGGCAGGGGCCCTTCATCAGGACGGCTATGAAGGGTTTCCTGATGAAGGGCTCCTGCCTGAAATGTCGATTTTCCTGTTCCTTGGATGCTGCCTGACCTGCTGTGCATTTCCAGCACCACTCTAATCTTGACTCTAATCTCCCGCATCTACAGTCCTCAGTTTCGCCATACCTGAAGATAAGATGACAACTTAGTGAAGCTACCAAACAGAAGTACTGTACTTGAATGCCAACAGCATAAGCAGCAAATGATAGACAGAGCTAAGCGACCTTGCAACCAACAGATCAAATGTAAGCTCTTCAGTCCTGCGACATCCAGTCTTGAATGGTGGTGGACAATTAAACAACTCACTGGAGGAGGAGGAGGCTCCACAAATATCCCTACCCTCAATGATAGGGGAGCCCAACACATTAGTGCAAAAGATAATGCTGAAGCTTTTGCAGCAGCCTTCAGTCACAAGTACCGAGTGGATGATCCACCTCAGGTTTCTCCAGTGGCCCCCAGCATTACAGATAACAGTCCTCAGCCAATTCGATTCACTCCACGTGACATCAAGAAATGATTCGAGACATTGAATACTTCAAAGGCTGCAGGTCATCGCAACTTTCTGGCGATAGTATCGAAGACGTGTGCTCCAGAATTTGCTGCTCCAGTACTGTTAGAACACTGGCATCTATCCAACAATGTGGAAAATTGCTCTTAAGTATGTCCTGTACACAAAAGGCAGGACAAATCCAACCCAGCCAATTACTACCCCATCAGTCCACTCTCATCAGCAGTAAAGTGATGGAAGGTGTCATCAACAATGCTATTGAGCAGCACATGTTCAGCAATAACTTGCTAAGTGAGACCCAGCTTGTGTTCTGCCAGTACTACTGAGTTCCTGACCTCATTATAGCCTGAGTTCAAACATTAACAAAAGAGCTGAATTCCAGAGGTGAGGTCAGTGTGACAGCCTTTGGCATCAAGTCTGGTGGTTAGAGTCATACCTGACACACAGGAAGATGGTTGTGGTTGTTGGAGGTCAGAAGTTCTGCAGGAGTTCCTGCAGGGTACTGTCCTCAGTCCAACCTTTTTCAGCTGCTTCGTCAATGACCTTCCCTCCACCATAATGTCAGAAGTGGGGTGTTTGTCGAAGATTCCTAATGTCTAGTACCATTCACGGTTCTTCAGAGACTGAAGCAGTCCATGTCCAAATGCAACAAGATCTGGACAATATCCAGGCTCATGCTGACAAATGGCAAGTAACATTCGTGCCACACAAATGCCAGTTGATGACCATCACCAATAAGAGACAATCTAATCACTGTCCTTTGACATTCAATCGTGTTACCATCATCAAATACCCCAGCATCAGCATCCTGGGAGTTATCATTGATCAGAAACTTAACTGGACTCACCAAATAAACACAGTGGCTACAAGAGCAGGTCAAAGGCTAGGAATACTATGGCGAGTAACACTACGGCAAGTAATGTACCTGCTCTCTCCGCAAAGCCTGTCTAAAGCAAGGCACAAGTCAGCAGTGTGATGGAATACTCCCCACTTGCCTGAATGAGTGCAACAACACTCAAGAAGCTTGACACCATCCAGGACAAAGTAGCTTGCTAGATTGTCACTACATCCACAAGCATTCGCTCTCTCCACCACTGGTGATCAGCAGCATGTAAAAGATGCACTGCAGAAATTCACCAAAGATCCTCAGACAGCACCTTCCAAATCCACAAACACTTCCATCTCGAAGGACAAAGACAGCAGATATATGGGAACATGCCCATCTCAAGTTTACGGATAGGTTAGGTGAATGAGCCAAATTTGGCAGATGGAGTTTAAAATGGATAAGTATGAGGTTACTGTTTGATCAGAAGAATAGAAAGATAACTTATGATCTAAGTGGAGAGAAACCTTAGAACAAAGGGATCTGGCCGTCCTCATGCATGAATCACATGGTAGGCTACTGCAGAAAATACGGAGATATGGCATTGAGGGTGAGTTGGAGGTTTGGATTAGGAATTGGCTGGATGGAAGAAGACAGAGGGTAGTAGTTGATGGCAATGTTTCTTCATGGAGTGCCGTCACTAGCGGTGTTCCGCAAGGATCTGTTTTGGGACCATTGCTTAGGGCACAGCATTCGTTAACCTCCAGTCCTCCTTGACCTTATCAGTTGGCCAGCGATGATGCAAAAGTGCCAACCAGGACAACCACAATTTCTTCTCTGTCTTCCTACAGTGTTGCTAAATACAGTGGGGTGAGGAAGGCATATGGCGTACTGGCTTTTATTGGTCGAGGAATTGAGTTCCGGAGTCCTGAGGTCATGTTGCAGTTGTATAAGACTCTGGTGCGGCTGCATCTGGAGTATTGTGTGCAGTTTTGGTCGCCATACTATAGGAAGGATGTGGTGGCACTGGAACGGGTGCAGAGGAGGTTTACTAGGATGTTGCCTGGTATGGTAGGAAGTTCGTATGAGGAAAGGCTGAGGCACTTGGGGTTGTTTTCAATGGTGTAAAGAAGGTTTAGGGGTGACTTGATGATTAGGGGTTTAGATAGGGTTGACCATGAGAACCTTTTTCCACGTATGGAGTCAGCTATTACGAGGGGGCATAGCTTTAAATTAAGGGGGGGTAGATATAGGACTGATGTTAGGGGTAGGTTCTTCACTCAGCGAGTCGTAAGTTCATGGGATGCCCTGCCAGTAGCAGTGGTGGACTTTCCCTCTTTATGGGCATTTAAGCGGGCATTGGTTAGGTATATGGAGGATAGTGGGTTAGTATAGGTTAGGTGGGCTTGGATCGGCGCAACATCGAGGGCCAAAGGGCCTGTACTGCGCTGTATTCTTCTATGTTCTATGTTCTAAAACTAATATGCAGATGAAGAAGGTAATAAGGAAAGCAAATTGAATTTTAGCATTTATTGCTAAAAAAGAGAATATAAAGCTGCAAATGTACAAGCCATTAGTGAAACAGTACCTGGAATACTACGTACAGTTTTGGGCACCTTACTTGAGGGGGGACATAATTGCATTGGAGGGCGTTCAGAGGAGGTTCACCACATTGATTCCAGAAATGAGGGGTTTGCCTTATGAACAGAGATTGAGCAGTTCAGGCTTGTACTCTATAGAATTTCAAAAGGAGATCCAACTGAGGTATAGAAAACGCTCAATGAGTTTGGCAAAATAGATAGAGAGCGGATGTTTCCTCTTCTGGGACAATCTAAAACGAGGTCATGCATATTTAAAACAGATAGAAGAAGAAGAAATTACTTCTCTCAAAGGGTCATGAATTTGTGAAATTTGCTTCCCTATAGTGCAGTGGATGCTGGGACATATTTTGAATTAAGTGGAGTTGAGGCCGAGGTAAGATCATGATTGTATTAAATGATGGAGCTGGCTTGAGAAGCCAAATTGCTATTTCTTAAGATTGTGTAAGTGCCCAACTAAACACTTCTTAAATGTCATGAGAGGTTCTGCCTCTACCATACTTACAGGCCGTGAGTTCCAATTCCCACAACCTCTGGGTGAAAATATTGTTCCTCATATCCCCTCTAAACCTCTGTCTCTTATCTTAAGTCTATGCACCGCCCCCCCCCCAACCACTAATCTCTTCACCAAGGCAAAAAACTTCTTCCTGTCTACCCGATCACTCCACTAATTTTATGTATCTCAATTTCCCTTTTGGGAGTTTTTCTATAGGCCTCCAAGTAGTTCCAGAGATGTAGAGGAAAGGATAACAAAGATAATTCTGGATAGGAGAGAGCGTAACAGGGTAGTTGTTATAGGGAACTTTAATTTTCCAAATATTGACTGGAAATACGAAAGTTCAAGTACTTTAGATGGGTCAGTTTTTGTCCAATGTGTGCAGGAGCATTTCCTGATAGAGTATGTAGACAGGCCAACAAGGGGCGAGGCCACATTGGATTTGGTATTAGGTAATGAACCTGGCCAGGTTTTAGATTTGGAAGTAGGTGAGCACTTTGGTGATAGTGACCACAATTCGGTTATGTCTACTTTAGTGATGGAAAAGGACAGGTATATACTGCAGGGCAAGAGTTATTGCTAGGGGAAAGGCAATTATGATGCGATTCGGCAAGATTAGGATGCATAGGATGGGGAAGGAAATGGCAGGGTATGGGCACAATTCAAATGCGGAGCTTATTCAAGGAAGAGCTACTGCGGGTCCTTGATAAGTATGTACCTGTCAGGCAGGGAGGAAGTGGTTGAGCAAAGGAGCCGTGGTTTACTAAAGAAGTTGAATCTCTTGTCAAGAGGAAGAAGGCGGCTGATGTTAGGATGAGAGATGAAGGTTCAGTTAGGATGCTTGAGAGCTACAAGTTAGCCAGGAAAGACCTAAAGAGAGGGCTAAGAAGAGCCAGGAGAGGACGAGAAGTCGTTGGCAGATAGGATCAGGGAAAACTCTAAAGCTTTCTATAAGTATTTCAGGAATAAAAGAATGACTTGAGAAAGATTAGGGCCAATCAAGGATAGTAGTGGGAAGTTGTGTGTGTGCAGTCCGAGGAGATAGGATTTGCGCTAAATGAATACTTTTCGTCAATATTCAGACTGGAAAAAAGACAATGCTGTTGAGGATAATACTGAAATACAGGCTACAAGACAAGATGGCATTGAAGTTCACAAGGGGGACGTGTTAACAATTCTGGAAAGTGTGAAAATAGAAAAGTCCCCAGGGCCAGATGGTATTTATCCTAGAATTCTCTGGGAAGCCAGGGAGGATATGGCAGAGCCTTTGACTTTGATCTTTATGTCATAATTGTCTACAGGAATAGTGCCAGAAGACTGGAGGATAGCAAGTGGAAAGTATTGTCCCCTTGTTCAAGAAGAGTAGAAACAACCCTGGTAATTAAAGACCAGTGAGCCTTACTTCGGTTGTCAGTGAAAGTGTTGGAAAAGGTTATAAGAGATAGGATTTATAATCATCCTGAGAGGAAAAAGTTGATTATGGACAGTCAACATGGTTTTCTGAAGGGTAGGTGGATGAGGGTAAAGTGGTTGATATGGATTTCACTAAGGCTTTTGATAAGGTTCCCCACGGTAGGCTATTGCACAAAATATGGAGGCATGGGATTGAGGGTGATTTAGCAGTTTGGATCAGAAATTGGCTAGCTGAAATAAGATAGAGGGCCGTGGTTGATGGGAAATATTCATCCTGGAATTCAGTTACTAGTGGTGGACCACAAGGATCTGTTTTGGGGCCACTGCTGTTTGTCATTTTTATAATCACCTAGATGAGGGCGTAGAAGGATGCGTTAGTAAATTTGCAGATGACATTAATGTCAGTGGAGTAGTGGATATTGCTGAAGGATGTTGCAATTTACAGAGGGACATAGATAAGCTGCAGAGCTGGGCTGAGAGGTGGCAAAGGAGTTTAATGTGGAAAAGTGTGAGGTGATTCACTTTGGAAGGAGCAACATGAATAAAGAGTACTGGGCTAATGGTGAGATTCTTGGTAGTTAGATGAGCAGAGACATCTCGGTATCCATGTACATAAATCCCTGAAAGCTGCCACCCAGGTTGATAGGGCTGTTGAGAAGGCATACGGTGTGTTAGCTTTTATTGGTAGAGAGATTGAGTTTTGGAGCCATGAGGTCATGCTGCAGTTGTACAAAACTCTGGTGCAGCCGCACTTGGAGTATTGCATACAGTTCTGGTCGCTGCATTATAGGAAGAATGTGGAAGTTTTTGGAAAGGGTGCAGAGGAGATTTACTTGGACGTTGCCTGGTATGGAGGATGAACTTGTGAGGAAAGGCTGAGGGACTTGAGGCTGTTTTCGTTAGAGAGAACAAGGTTGAGGGGTGACATAATTGAGACATGTAAGATAATCAGAGGGTAATATTGGGTGGACAGTGAGAGCCTTTTTCCTCGGATCATGATGGCTTGCACAAGGGGACATAACTTTAAATTGAGGAGTGATTGATATAGGACAGATGTCAGAGGTAGTTTCTTTACTCAGAGGGTAGTAGGGGCGTGGAATGCACCGCCTGCGATAGTAGCAGACTCGACAACTTTGAAAGCATTTAAATGGTCGCTGGATAAACATATGGATGAAAATGGAATAGCGTAGGATGGATAGGCTTCAGATTGGTTCCACGGGTCAGCGCAACATCGAGGGCCGAAAGGCCTGTACTGTGCTGTAATGTTCGATGTTCTAATCTTGCTCCCCACTTATTCTTTTCTGCTCTCAGCAATACAACGACAGTCTATCTAATCTCTCTCTGCATAACTAAAACTCTCCAGCCCCTGGCAACATTCTGGTAAATTCCTTCTATGCCCTCTCCACTGCTGTCAGATATGGATATGGATTCCAGAAATGTATTTTGGCCAATCCACCTAACCTGTACATCTTTGGGTCAGTGATCATTAGTGAGAGGGATAATGTGGGTACACAGATCAGGATGAATATCTGCAGTACAATTAATAAATAATTCCCTTGCCTTGTTTCTCCTCCTTCAGTGCATCACCTCACATTTATCTGGATTGTATTCCATTTGCCACTGATCAGCCCATCCATATCCTCCTCATTGTTCAGCACGTGTCAATTTATATATCATCCGCAAACTTGCTGATCAATCCTCCTACATTTAAGTTTAAATCATTTATTTATACCTTGAATAGCAAAGGCCTAACACTGATCCTTCAGAACCCCAATGGGTATAGGCTTCCAGTCACTAAACCATCCCTCAACCATCACCCTCTGTTGCCTACCACACAACCAACTGTGCATCTAACTTGCCAAATATCCTTGGAACCCATGAGCTTTTATCTTTTCTATCAATTTCCCATGTGGGATTTTATCATTAGCCTTGCTGAAATCCAAATAGGCTACATCTAAAGCATTGTCCTCATCGACACAACTGGTCACCACCGCAAAATTCAATCGGTTGGTCAGACATGACCTCACCTTCACAAAACCATGCTGACTCTTCTTAATTAATCCCTGCCTCCCCAATTGCAGATTAATTCTGTCCTCAGAATTGCTTCCAATACTTTCCCACTGAGGTTGGACCAATTGGCCTGTAGTTTCATAGTATACCCTTTGGTCACTTCTCAGATACTGGTATCACTTTGGCTATCCTCCAGTCCTCCAGCACCTTTCCTGTGGCCATAGAGGAACTGAACGCTTTTGCAAGCACCCTTTTTATTTTCTCCCATGCCTCACTCAACAATTTAGGATACATTTCATCCAGCCCTGGCGATTTGACTACTTATAAGCCTGCCAGACCACTCAGAACCTCTTCTGGTTGTGCTAGTTTTATCAATTGTCAATTATTTTCTCACTAATGAACACCACCCCAAAGTGTTCATTTAAAACCCCACCTGTATCCTCTAGCTCCACGATCAAATTACAGTTGTGGTCCTTCATGGGTCCAACTCTTTCCTAGGCCATTCAAGCCACAATGGAGAGGCCAAATGTTTTTGAAGGAAAAGGGGAGAATTCAACCCTGGAAATTCAGCCTCAGTTAAAGATTAATGCAGTATTGTTTATAGTTTCTGAGAATTAATAAGGTCACTAATTAATCCAAGATTTCACAGTAACATATAGCAATAATAATGTATGCTTTAATTTGTTTGTGCCACCTAGCTGATGGAGCAATATATCAACAATGAAAACCAAAACCTGTAAACAGCACTAAGCAGTCATTTAAACTCCTTTAGTAGCACAAAGCAGAGAAAGGTAGTGATTCTGCATGATCGACAAACCGGCCACTGGATGTGATTCTGTGACAGGTGAGAGAAAAGAGGGCAACCATTTAAAGAATTTATGGTGACACTCTTCAGGAGACAGCAGAATGGATCAGTGCCGTCACCCTGAAGATCTGGAAAAATATGAAACATCAGATCCAGACAAGGTTGATTGAATAACAAGACTCATCTCCATGACAAGAACTTGGCACACACAGGCACACAGGAATATACATTCTGACAAAGCATTAAATCTTTGTCTGCTGAACCCTGTTAACCAATTACAAAAATGTTAACCAGTGCGATATTGACTTGAGGAATCCAGAGTGATGAATGCAGAGTATAAAAGAAGCTCCATCATTTCAAAAGATTCATGCTTAAAATGGGTAGTTGTTTAAATCAGTTGAGATAAAGACAATTGATATTTATATAGAACCTTCAGCACAATAAAATGATCTAAGGTGCTTCACAGGAACATTACTAGGCAATACATTAAATAAAGTCACACAAGGCAATGCCAAGACAGTTAGTCAAAACCCTGGACAAAGAATTAGGTTTTTATCAGTGTCCTAAAGGAAGAAGGAGAAGTATTCAGAGACAATTTGAAAGGGAACGCGAAACCTAGGGCTCAGCAGCTGAACACACGGCCATCAACAGTGGAGCAATTACAATTGGAAATGTTCAAGAGGCATAAGTTAGATGAGCAAACTGTTACGACATGGAAGCAAACCTTTTCTGTTAATTAAACCAAACATTGGACCGAAGGGCCTGTTTCCACACTGTAGGTAATCTAATCCAGAACCTCACTATCAATTTCCCTCACTATCAATTTAACCAACCACTAACTGAAATTAAACAAATTTTCTCACCTAAGTTTTATTTAAAGATCTAGGACATTAACCACCAAGTGTTTAAATCTGCTGGGATCTTTAGTACTCCAAATTGGTTCAAATCTGTCCAAATTCTGGACAAGCCTCCCAAACTGTTACGACACGGAAGATCAAACCCCTCTGTTAATTAAACTAAACACCCAGAAAAGCTCATCTTGCCTTGTAATCTACTAAAATGTGAGTGACAGAGAACTCCCAAATTTCACTATTAGAGTTAGAAAAATAAATTGATATTTTTTCTTTAATAGTGGAATTTGAGACTTTTCTGTCACTCACATTTTAACAGATTATGAGGCGAGATCAGCTTTTCTGGATGTTTGGTTTAATTAACAGAGGGATTCGACCTTCTGCTTTATAACAGTTTGGGGGTCAAAACCACACAGTGTCTGTCTTCTTCTATGTCTTCACTCTTCTGGCTGCTGATCTCCCTGGGTCATCTTTCCTTTACTGCGAGTATGTTTCACATGAACAAGTACTTTCAATAAAGAGTGTTTTCTAATTTCTTTCAGAGAAAGACTTTAGATTGGCAGTTAGTTCTCCAGCAGTTTCTCTCTCTACGGCAGTTGCATTCCGAGCAATTTTCAAGATGTCCGGATTCTTATACCCACAACTTCGGATCGTCTCATTGGTTTGATGTTGGTGAAACAATAAATTCAAACTCGATTGGGTTTTTGTATCCCGGGATATAATTTAAACTGATTGGTTAAATTTGAATTGTTGTCAAAACGGCAACCAAAACCCAGGTATCCATTTCACAACCAAATGATACAGATTTTCAATTATCCAGGACATTCTGGGACTGCCATCCAGTTGTATACATAGATGTTTGTAATCTCTCAGTTCAGAACAGCATTCACTTAAAGGTACAGTACATGCCTTCAACTTCATAACAATACCTTGAAGAGCTGTGAAGCTGGAGAGAATCATGGAGATAGGGAGGACCAAGGCCATAGAGGAACTTGAAAACAAAGATGCAGATTTTAAAATCAAGGCATTACTTAACCTGTAGCCAGTATAAATCAGTGAGCTCAGCTATGATGGGTGCAAGTAAGGATGAAGACAGTAAAGTTTTAGTTTCATTTATGGAGGCTGGGATGTCAGACAGGTATTGGAACAGCAACATAAAAACTTGTGAAGGTTTTCACAGCAAATTACCTCAGGTCCCAGCAGTGTGGGTATATGTGGGAAGTAGGTATTCTTAAGGTTTATCATCAGATTTCCACAGAGGGGAGCACAAGTTGAAAACTTTCCAAGCCTATTGCATGTTCCTCAGGAAATAGTCCCCCAAATTGGATTCCTCTGTTCCAGCAAGCAAATCAGAGGTAGCCATCACAACTGCAAAGTGGAGACGTTTTTTTCTGTGGAGCACTGGAGGCTGAGGCTGACATTATAGAGGTTTATAAAATCAAGAGGAGTGCATATAAGGTGCCAAGGTCAGGGAGTCCAAAATAAGAGCACATAGGTTTAAGGTGAGAGGAGAAAGATTTAAAAGGGACCTGAGGGGCAACTTTTTCACAAAAAGGCTGGTGCGTATTTGAACAAGCTGCCAGAGGAAGTGGTAGATGTGGGTACAATTACAATATTTAAAAGACATTTGGATAGAAATCCAATTTGGAATGAATCAGTTAAGCCGAAGGACTTGTTTCCACACTGTACACCTCCATGACTCCATAATGAATGAGATCCTCTCTTTTAACTATATTTTTAATATTTATCCCTTACTAAACTCAAAACTGACAGGATGAAGCACACGGTATAATAATTGGAGCTAGGTAATGGCCCTGATGTTCCAATGGCCAGAAACTCATGCCAGCAATATAGATTATGGAGTTGCACATTGAAATTATGCAGAAATCTGATGCAGCTGTCTACAAGGTATATGACCAGGGAAGTGAAAATTCTGAACAGCAATCATTTCAAATCTGGGTCCATCCAAAAATGCCTCTTAAATTCGGAGAATTTCAAAGCTCTAACGTTCCACCCACCTGGCTGCACCCTTCTCCCATCATCCACCTGACACCCTAACTTTCCAATTGCCTTACATGCTTATCATTTCCGAGTCGCTGTCATAGCATTTGCTGGCCATTTAAACTGCAGAATATGGTACTCAGCGAAGTAAAGTGTGGCATAGTTTTTACAATGATCTTCTGTATTGCTGGATTTGAGGATTCATGGAAAGGTCTGGAGCAGGAATCCAGTCAAGGAATCTCCAGACCAGACGTCATTAAAGAGTTTTTTAAACTCTGATTTAAACTAGTCGGAATCTCTCGGCCCTGGTATTCAGCAGGATTGAGGATGAGGAACAGAGGTGGCTTTAATTACATATGTTAAATGTCCCAGACTAGTGAGGCATTCGGGAATGTTTTGGGATTCGACAAACTGGGGTGGGAATCCTGGAGTTGGACAGTACCTCATGGCTAGATGAGTGCTTTCTTCGATCTACTTTCCTTGTGGAAGGGAAAGCAAAGTTTGGGCATGAAGTTGCATGCCAACAGTTTGTGGAAAAATAGATGACTTATCTAATATGTGTATGGATCTAACCTCTGGAAACATTGGCTTGTAACTTTCTATAAGATCTCTAAACATGAAACTTGCTATTTGATAATTAGTCCTGGCTCTATGAGACTGGCTCTCAGCTGTAATAAAATGCAAACATTTTAATTATCAACAAAAGCATATGATAATTAGGACATATCGGTTTACTTTCAAAATTCAACTCAATTTTTTTTAGTTCTGAAGGAAAAAATGTTAAATAAAACACACTATTAAGCACAAAATTAGGAGTGAGATTGGAGTACAGTGTGACAGTATTATAGGCAGGAGTTTGGATTACAGTGAATAAAGTTTTACAGTAATATGATTGAAGTAAAGCACATAATTATAGTAGTGATTAAAGTTTGGAAAAAAGGAACATCATAGGCTCAAGACTTGAATAAAGTGAAATTATTACAGAATGCATAACAGAGGACAGTGAGGTATAATTATACGTAGAACATTGTAGCACAGGCCAACGATTGCAAACAAAAGCTTGAAGTAGATTATCAGTTGGCAGAATACCACTGAAAGGAAATTAGAGTACAAAAAGTCTGGCTTCCTATCAAATTCCCCTCTCTCCATGAGGTTACAACGACAGGCTTGCCTTCTCAACCTCATCCCTCAGATGAAGCGTGACCCTCAGGTTAAACGCACTACCAGTTGTCTCTCTCCAATTAGAGAGCAACCCTATGGTGTGCTGAGACAATGACAACTTTACCTTTACATAGACACTCCAGCCTGCTCTCTGCATTTGAACAAAAGTCATATCAGACTCAAACATTGACTCTGATGTTTCTCTTCACAAATGCTATCAGACCTGCTGAGTTTCTCCAACACACACTATGTTTTGTTCTCTACATCTGCCTGTTTGAAGCTCTTCAGCATGTTACTTTTTTGCTGTTTTCAACAGCTCTCTCAAAATTTAGATATTTTTCTACGCTTTTTCTCATTGTTCTAATCCTGTTGCAGCAAACCACTGCTTGTACTTAACATGAAGAATTCTGGGGCATTTATTCTATAAAGCTGCAATATACAATGCAAATTGCTTTGAAATCATTTGTTAGCAGAAATTATTAATGTTCAAACATGAATAATAGTTACTTGGGTGATGCACATGGGACCCAGCAATGAGTCAATATTTTCAGAATAGTGGAAAAACAACAATTAGCCAAAATCTGAACTAAAAATGGAAAATGATGGATAGACACATTAGGCCTGGCAGGATCTGTGGAGAAAGAAACAGTGTTAATCTTTTGAGTCCGAAGACTTTCCTTCAATAATGGTTTATATGCTGCTGACAAAGATGGAGGAGGAGCAAGTGGAAAAGATAGTAAGTTTATCTCTTGCTCCGGACACCCTCATCAACTGTTCCATTTGAGCTCCCCGCTCCCTCCAGTAAACAGCATTAACAACTTCCACTTCCTGCTCCTTTCAGTTTTAAAGTCTTTGGACTCAATATGTTAACTATGTTACTTTCTCCACAGATGCTGCCAGACCTGCTGAGTTTCTGCAGCACTTTCTGTTTTTGTTAACAACTAGTTTAGATATATGTATTCCTGCCAATCCTTACCACAGCTATCTGCAATATCCATAACCTCTCACAATGTTAGAGATATCATCTATTGAATGAGACATTAAGTACAAGGCCTTATTGACCCAACCAGGCAGATGTGAAAGATCCTGTGGCTCAATTTAAAAATGAGCGAGGGAGTTGTGATAATCCCATGGAGAATCACTAAGTAATATTCCTGTGGAGTTTATTGAATATGAGTTCCCTTAGTAACAGGGAATGGCCTACCCTGGAAGACCTCATCACCTGAGCCCTTTGTAAAGCATAGCCTGGGAGCATGCATTGTCCATCAATGCTCTTGATACCTCTAGAAAGAGGTGATCACCATGAGTCAGTGTTTTATCTCCTCTTCCAGCTCCATTTTGATTTAGCCCCTTTCTTTTCTCCCTGCCACCCCCTCACTTTTAATGGTTCACATTGGGCTTTGCATGTAAGCTTCTAATTAGCTACAAGGTTACTTTACTCGTCGTGGTTCATGTTTAGAAAACAAAAAAAAAGTTAAGATAATTTTGCTGAAGGGAAGGTTGCTCAATTATGTGTGATAGATGTAAAACAGACTCAGTTTCTCCTTCTAACTCCATTTTGATTAGCCCCTTCCCTCTCTCCTTACCCCCTTACATTTGATAGCTTGCACTGCCCATATGGGCTATGTTTATAAATATTTAACTGACTACAAAAATGTTTTATTGATGGTGGTTCATGTTTAGAAAGGAAAACAAAAAAATAAACATAAATGAGTCACAGTGATTTTGGTACTGGAAAAGTCATTCAATTGTATGTGATCAAAAAAGCAGACCCAGATTTTTAATTGCCTACACAGGTGATTACTGGTAGTGGTTAGCAGTTAAAAGCAAATAAAGTCACTGCGATTTGGTCATGCAAGTGTTGCTTGGTTGTGTGTTATAACATTTTCGGATATATAAATTAAATTAAATTAGATTCCCTACAGTGTGGAAACAGGCCCTTCAGCCCAACCAGTCCACACCAACCTTCTGAAGAGTAACTCACCCAGACCCATTTCCCTCTGACTAATGCACCTAACACTATGGGCAATTCAGCGTGGCCAATTCACCTGACCTGCACATCTTTGGACTGTGGGAGGAAACCGGAGCACCCAGAAGAAACCTACGCAGACACGGGAAGAATGTGCAAACTCCACACAGTCGCCCGAGGCTGGAATCGAACCTGGTATCGTGAGGCAATAGTGCTAACCACTGAGCCACCGTGCCGTCCACAAAGACCTTTGTACTGCCCATAATGGTCTTTGCATGGAAATGTCTGATTGGCTACACAGGTGATTTACTGGTGGTAGCTAATTGTTAAAAGCAAAGTAAAACTCACTGTGATTTAGTGGTGGGAACCTGTTCAGTTGACTTTAAGAGCACTTATAGATCACAAAATCAAAAAATGCAAAGCAAACTGTTAGGGCTCTTGTTGTGTAGTGGTAGTCTCCCTAACTGAGCCAGAGGTCGGGGTTTATGTCCCACTTGCTCCAATGATGTGTAATAACATCTTTGAAAACAAAGGAGATCCTTAGAGGACCTTTAGTAGTGTCCCTACCTCTAAGCAATAAAGCCTAGGTTCAAGTCCCACCTGCTCCAGAGGTGTATTGTAACAAATCTGCACATGTTGATTAAAAAATAAAATCAATAAATCAGACCCTTTCCATTTTGATTTAACTCTTCCCACCCTCCCTAGCCCTCTCTCACTTGCGATGATTTGCATTGCCTTTAATGGCCTTTGCATTTAAATTTCTAATTGGCTGTCCGGGTAATTTACTGGTGGCAACTAATAGTTAAAAACAAAAAAAGGGGACACATTTGTTGGTGGGAAAGCCATTTGGTTGTGTGTAAGAGCACTTCTGGATATATAAAAAAAGCAGACCATTAAATTGCCCTTAACGGGCTTTTCATTTATGGTAAATAATTGGCTACACGAGTGATTCACTGGTGGTGGTTAATAGTTAGAAACAAAAATCACAGTGATGGGAAAAAAAATGTTCATTTGTGTGTAAGAACACTTCTGGATATTAAAAAACAAACAGACCCAGACATTCCTGATGAAGAATTTATGCTCAAAACATTGACTCTCTTCTCTTCGGATGCTGCGTGACCAGCTGTGCTTTTCCAGAATCATACCTTTTGACTCTGATCTCCTGCACCTGCAGTCCTCACCTTCTCGCAGTATTAACAGGTCTAGGAAGTGGATTGTGGAGGGATTTGCTTCTGCTGACTGTCTGCCTTTGTTCTGCTGCTACATTTGTGCCCAGGTGTTCTTTAGGAGGGAGCATGTGGTTATATCATCAATATTCTTGGTGCCTTGGAGAGGTGCTTTATTTTCCATCTAACACCATCCTGATTTAGTCCCTTTCTGTTTTCGTCTTCACCTTTGATGGTTTGCATTGCTTGTAACAGTAAATTGGCCACACAAGTGATTGAGTGGTAGTGGTTAGTAGTTAAAAACAAAAAAAAGTCAGTGACTTAGTGATAGAAAAATTGTTTGATTGCGTGTGATAGCACTTCTGGGTAATAAAAATAAATAAAGCAGACCTAGGATCGATCAGAACTGTCTATCCTAGGCTGGGGAAAATCTATGTATGCTAGAAGTAGTGGCTCTATTTTGAACAATAAATGATGTTCCTTTCCAATCAGGTCTCATGAGTTATCACATTGGCAACAAAAGTCAGGAGTTTCAGACAGCCTTGCCTTTCAATGAACCCGGTAAGAGAAATACTGGAAATGCTGCTATTTGGGAAACAGAAACCAATGATGCAGGTCTGAAAGATTGGCCCCAATATGCCAAATTAATGTATATATTTTTCAAGCAAATGCGAAAAAAGGGGACCACTGACAAAAAAAATCACTTTCCTCACAGCCCTGACTTTCAGTCTCACAAACTGTTTAAACTACCCGGCAACCCCAGAGTCAAAATTTATTGACGAACTGTTAGATATGATAACGGCCCACTATGACCCCAAAAGATCTGTTATATTGCAGCGTTACAGGTTTAACACTTATACTATATTTCTTTTACTTATTCTATACTTCCTGGAAGCAGTTATTGAATTCTTGATCAGACTGTAGAAATTAGTGGTACAAGTAAGGGCTTCATTGCATCCCGAAGGAAACTGCTGAACAAATCAGGTTTGGACCACAGAAATGACCATTTCCTGTGAAAACACAGAAGAAGGGGTTCTGACGCTTCAGGGGTCCAAAAAGAGTTCCATTCTCAGCTTTGGGATACTGCCATACCACAGAATCGAGTCCCCAGCAGACAGTACTCATAACTCCCATTGGTAGCCGGGGAAGGGCAATCAGAGTCATAAATCGCTGGGTTCCAGAATTGGACCGGAGGTTTCTGCACAATACAGTGAGGAGCAAGGACATCTATATCACATTTGTGATCAGAGGGTTCACCCCAGACAAGGGTGCCGAGACAGGCTCCCCAACAGTAGATATAATGGTACCTGTGTCTACCTCCATGTCTAGGCGTGGCCATTTACCTGGAGTCTTGCCTTAATTGCTACCACTTTGGGAGTAGAAATGCAATTTAGCTGTTCCTCATCTTCGGGCTGATTTATTTACAAATCTCTGTCTTGAGGTTACTTCACGCTTTGGCCTGGCGGTACGTATTTGCCTGTTTTGACACCTTATCTGGGGTGAACCTTCTGACCACAAATGTTGCATGGATGTTCTTGCTCCTCACTGTATTGAGGAGAAATCTCCTGTCCAGTTCTGGTACCAGGGCTAGATTGGCCACATGCACTGGGGAGACTTCACCTATTACTAGAACTACTACAACCCCAGTTACAACAGCAAACAGTCTGATTTCCCTTAATGATGTTGGAAAGGCCAAGTCCCAACCTATTGAATTGGACTGGTTACAAAAAAAATTCCTGCAATGGCAACAGATCTTTAAAATAGATAACATCGATCCATACAAAGTGTTGTAAGTATCCCAAAGTGTTCAAGAGGACCTCTGGAGGAGGGATCAAAATTTATGTAGATCTAGAGGCCCGATCTAAATATTTCAAGGCACGGCCAGTTCCCTATACCCTACATGCCAAATTAGAGGCCAAATTGGAACATATAAGAGGAACTTTGCATTAGGTGCAATGTGCTGATTGGACCATGCCAGTAATCCCAGTTATAAAACCTGAGCACTGAGTCCATCTCTTTGGGGATTATTAGCTGACAGAAACAGAGTTTCCTGCTCAGACAGATACAAGTCTTCTACACATGGCATAGGGTATGAAAACCTGGCTGGGGGTCACATATCTTGTAAATTAAATATGAGCCATAATTACCTCTAACTGAAGCTTGAGAAGTCATCTAGCAAGTATTTTACTATAAATACTCACAAAGGACTGTATGAGTATAATCAGAGAATCACAGAATCTCTACAGAGCACAGAGAGGTCATTCGACTCATCAATTCTGCACCAACCCTCCAAAGAGCTTCTCACCCTGACCCACAAAACCCGCCCTAACCCTGACCCACAACACCCCACTAACCCTACCCCATAACCCCCATTTTATCATGGCTTATCCATCTAATCTGAACATCCTTGAATACAACAGGGCAATTTATTATGGTAAATCCATCCAACCCGCACATCTTTGCACTCATTTGCTGTTTGGAGTATTTTCAGGTTCCGCCATTAAAGGGTAATGGAGAACATCCATGGGGCATCCAGAATGGCAGTCTACCTGGATAACGTTTTAAACTCAGAAGTGACTGTAAAGGAACTTGAAGAGAGTTTGGATGAGGTTTACAGTGCTTTTCTGAAGTTGGCATCTGGCTTTGAAAAAGAACAATGTGTGTTCCAGATAAACAAAGTAACATACCTATGGTACAGGATTGACAAGGATGGATTATTCCCTGTTGAAGAGAAGATGTCAGCTATAAAAAGGAGCTCCACCCCAAGGAACACATCAAAGTCCAAGTTTTTCCTAGGTTTCAACAATTACTGGGGGAATATAAGGAACTTCAGTGACAGCTCTCCATGGATCCCGGAAGTTATCCTAGTAAAGAAAGGTGATCTTTTATAGCATATGGTCAAAACTGGGAAGAAGCCAACAAAAAACACACATATCAAACATCCGCGCTGGGAATCCTCCACAGGAGAGCACTCTGCAGTGATCTTTCATCGGTCTTCACCAAAAGCTTTTTATTGTACACCCCTCGAATAGACTTGTAAAACAACAGGAATGGGGCCATAGGTGAAACGATGCAAAAGGCCCCATTTTCCCAGGAGTGCAGGGGAACCCTCACGTTCATAGGGAGAGGGATGTGATAACTCTTTTAAAGCCCACAGGAAATTATTAATTAATCTCCCTATGAAATTCACTGAGTATGAATTCTCTTGGTAACAGACATTGAACTCATCACCTGAGTCCTTTATAAAGCAGGAATGGATCTGCAGAACTATCTGTCCCAAGCTGGGACTAGCCCATTTATACCACAAGTAGCGGCTCTAATTTGGGATTGTGAGGTATTGTATCATGATTCTCTTTATACGTGCAAGCACTCTATGTTTACTATATCACATTTCCATTCACTCATTCATAAACCGTGTTTTTGTAGTACATTTTACTCTTACAAGATGAATTAAATCAAACATCCCTTCCAATCTATTACAGTTTCTTTATAATTTTCAATTTATATTGGCCCCAAGCTGCAAGGAACTTTTAAAGCTGTTTCTGTATCAATTGAATTGAATAGAATTTATTGTCATGTGCACCGAGGCATATTGAAAAGCTTTGTCTTGCGAGCAATACAGGCAGGTCACATAGTTAGGTAGCATAGATAGTAAATAATAGGTAAACAGCAGCAAAAACAAAAACACTTGAATTGAATTTATTGTCACGTGTACCGAGGCACAGTGAAAAGCTTTGCCTTGCGAGCAATACAGGCAGATCACAGAGTTAAGTAGCATTGATAGTAAATAGTAGGTAAGCAGCAGCAAAAACAAAAACACAGGTACAGGCAAACATTAAGAGTTTGTGAGTCCATTCAGTACTCTAACAACAGTAGGGTAGAAACTGTTTTGAAACCGGCTGGTGCGTGTGTTCAGGCGTCTGTACTTTCCCCCGATGGTAGAGGTTGTAGAAAGACATTGCCAGGGTGGAATGGATCTTTAAGAATGCTGGCGGTCTTTCCTTGACATCGGTCCTAGTAGATGGATTCTATAGATGGGATTTATTCAAATGAATAGTGTTAATACTGTAGTCTACTCAGAACAATGCCAATTCCACCATTGTGTCTCCACAACTCACTCAAAACTATGGAAAGATTATAATAAAGGTCGTTCTGCTATAATGCGTGTTTCATTAATGCAAATTCACTATAAAGCAACTCGACCTGAACAGCTTGTGGGACATCAAACAGTTTCCTTCACGAGCTTGTCTCTAGAATCTGCTGCATTTTACTCTCTGAAATTTCCTTATACACTACCTATTTCTATAACACTGTAGTACCTATTTCTAACTTTTATTTAGGACTACCATCTTGTACTAATGTACAGATTTATAACTTTTAAATACACATTAAATAGGACCACAACCTCCTTTAAGGAACCTTCTATCAAAACATCGCTTCTATAAAACTGCATGAATGTGTAAGAACTGTCAAAACTGGCAATAGTAAATGAAATCTCACACCCCAGCTCCAGGAGATCAATTTAATATCCTCTATACTTTTATTTAGATCATACGGGTCTGGGATTTTTGCTAACATCACTAACTTTAAAGACAAAAGGACTAACACCTCTTCATTATGCAAATTCAGATCAGACAGACATTCTAATCCCATCAGGAGTAACATTTAGCAAGTGCTGAAACCATCTCCTGCATCTCCAGAACAGATGTCACATAAACTTGTGTACAATAGATACAACTATGTGACACCACAATGCTAAAATTTTACTTTACGTAAAAACTGTGTATAGCAGAGGCTACTGTAAAACTGTACTTTAGATTCCATTAACACCTTGAACTGTGCTACTGCAGATGCTCAATAAAGAGGCTATTTTTGCCATTCACTGATCTTGGTCGTTACTGAACACAATGCCACAGTATTCAATAATAAATTATGCTTTTTCCAAGTCGGGCTTCCTGACTTATTATAGGAGTCCTGTGCATTGTCATATTATTGTGTGTGGGAGCATGCTGAGTGCAAATTTGCCATGCATTTCTTTAATTACAAGTAACTACATTTTAAAATGTCCTCATTGGTGAATTGAATGCGATTTACTTGAGAAGGGTGGGGAATGAGATTTGGTAGGGGAGGGGCAACCTGTCATTGTCAAAGTGTGACAATTCTGGCTTTGTGAACGCTAGGAAATATGCTTGTGTTTGATGTAACTGCAAATTGGGTATTCGACGTTACTGCAGTGGAACTGGTGTATTCCTGGAATCTATCAGTAGCCACAGAAATGGATGGGAGAACAAAGAACAAAGAGCAAAGAGAAATACAGTACAGGAACAGGCCCTTCAGCTCTCCAAGCCTGTGCCGATCATCATGCCCTAACTAAACTAAAAATTAAACCTTCTGCTCTTATTTGGTCCGTATCCATCTATATCCTCCCTATGCATGTAACCATCCAGATGCCTCTTAAATGTTGCTGAATAGCCTGCTTCTACCACCACTTCTAGCAGTGTGGTTCAGGCTCCTACCAATCTCCGCATGAAAAACTTCCCTTGCACATCTCTTTTCCTCTTGAACCTGTTTCCCCTTGTAATTGAAACTTCAACACTGGGAAAACGCCTCTGACTATCCACCCCCTCTATGCCTCTCATAATTTTGTAGATCTCTATCAGAGCTCTTCTCAGCTGCCATCTTTCCAGTGAAAGCAATCCAGTGAAAGCAATACGGACCAAATAAGAGCAGAAGGTTTAACCTTTCCTCATAGCCAATGCCCTTGAGACCAGGCAACATCCTGGTGAACCTTCTCCAAAGTTTCCACCTCCTTCTGGTAGTGTGGCAACCAAAACTGCACACAATACTCTAAATGTGGCCTAACAAGGGTTTTATATAACTGAGGGTGAAGAATGGGTCTGGCTGCAGTGAGTAGAGGGTAGACTAGGGCACAAACTCAGAATTCCACGTCTAGCAATATGGGTTTTTCTAACCGGCCTTTGGAAAAACTCAGACTTTTTTTTAATTGGTCCCTGGATAGGTACATCTGTGTCTATTGATGATCGTCTTTCACTTTCCCAGCTGTAAGAAATGTAAATGCTCTAATTAACAAAACACAGGTGATTACAGGCTTTTATATCTTCTTTCAAAATGTGACTAATCTAATCTTTACTTGAAAGAAAAGAACAAATTGGAATGAAGGACTCCCCCTCCTTCACCCCATGTCTCTCAAGTGTCACTCACCATGTCTGCTTCATTCAAAGCTCAACTAATTATTTTCTAAAATCAGGATGTGAAAAACTTTTAGGCTGAAATATTCCTGCTTCCTGGAATGATCAAGTAGAAGATAAATGTACAGCGACAGAGGCTTTAAAAGCCTTCCATCAGAGCAGAGGGCTTTCTACAGGCTTTCTTCAACCCCAGTAGCCCTTCTCTACTAGTGCCCACTCATTGATGAGTTTGCTGAGAAACTGAATTTTCTTTCATGATCTTTGATCTTGAACATCACCTTGCAAGCTTTTTTCATTGCTGCCCTAACTGCTCCACTGCAGCTTACAAGTTTATAGTCAGACACTCTGAATTCACTCTGAAAGATTGTCATGCATATTATATAGTAGACAAGCAGGAGGCTGGAAGAACAGGCAAGCCAGGCAGCATCAGGAGGTGGAGAAGTCAACACCCGAAACTGTGTTCTTCCAGCCTCCTGCTTGTCGACTTTGGATTCCAGCATATGCAGTTTTTTTAATCTCATACATATTATATAGTTCTTCACAACCACAGGAATGGGTCACAATTTTACAATACAATACAATATTCTTTTATTGTCACGTGTACTCCATTGTAGGAGTACAGTGAAAAGCTTTTACAATGACTTGCCTTCTTATGGCAACATCTTAGACACAAGTACCCAGGCACAATTCTTGGGGATACAGAAGAATAAAAGTATTATTTAGAGAGTTAAAAAATAAGTTGAAAATAGGACAACATTCAAGAATTGACATTATAGCAAGGTAGAAAGTTTCAAGTATTTTACAGTGCAACAGCTTAGCACACAGCCTCATACGTGGTCTGACCACCCGCACTAGACCCCAGTCCAATAGCCATCTCCACTCCCGCTCCAAGCCCCATACAGATCGGTCCATACAGACACTCAGCTGATAAGATACGTGCCAGGACTACCTCCCTCATGCTGATTTCCGCCCAGAACCTGCCACCTGTACGATGCACTGGGGCTGCTTCCCCATGTTAGGTTCTTTTCCCAAGGTTTTACGCATGAGATGCAATTCGCGCACACCAGCTTCTGCAAACAGTTGAAGTTTATTAAAGACTGTACAAGCTAGGCGACCCCCTTTGACACTCTTTGCAAGCGTGCGAAGTCAAGACAAAAGAGGCCCCAAACAAAGGAAACATCCCCTTTATACAGGTCGGTTGGTTATGCTCACAGGTACTCCAGCCACTCCCCCACATAACCACATGTTACCCCAGGTACAATGGTAGGATGAGGACATCCTCAAAGATAATGTTAATGTAAATGACCTAATCTTGGGCAATCATTATGCAAACAATTTCCTGACTCCGTGATTCCCCAAGACAATGTAGGTGTGATATGTCCTAGCTTCGGGAGATGGTTATGAAAGCATTGCTGAATGGAAGGGACTGAATGAGAATTTAATTTGATAATAGCAGTAGAATAGTAATAAATGGCAGCCCAAATGAAGTGTGAGTCATCCATATTCCTGCATGTTGCCCCCATCCACTTCCAGACTGTTCAGCTTATTGGACAAAGTACAGTTTAACCCTTTAACATTACATTAATGTCCAAAGAAATAGTACAATGTAATCTTTTAACATTATACCCTCACTGCCCATGCTGTACCACGCTCACAGTATTGTGGAATTTCAGTTGATTCACAAGTGGCTGACAATATTCACCGCAACTCCAAAGGAACTCTGCCCCAATGAATCTAACCCTCTCAAGTCTACTGTTCCCTCCGAACTCACAGCAAAACCTCAAAAGGGTTTATAAAAACCTCAAACAGGTCTTATGTTAATTTTCACATGCTTTCTTCTTCACTCATATTTACAGGCACAACATATACATTTTATCTGAATACAGTTTTAAACATTTATTTTCCCGCTTATCTTCAATAATTTTGAAAAATACATTAGCAGGAATTCACAGATTCTAAACATAAATGACTAGCAATCTTGCGACAGAATAAATAATTAAAACCAAAAGAAAAGAATTTATATAACACTTTGTTTTAATTTGAAACTGTTTGAGTTTATTGAAATTTGAATATCTTGCTACAATGTATAAAGGATTGGCGCAACTTGCGTATCATGGTGCAGTGCTGACGTTCTTACCTGTGCAAAGATACATTTGCAGTAGAGAGAGTATAAAGGAAGTTCACCAAAATAATTCCTGGGAGAGAAGAAATACCCCAGGAGGAAAGATTAAATAGACTGGTTTCATATTCTCCAGAATTTAGATGACTTTAGATTGTCTCGTTCAAACATGCAAACTTCGTACAGCAATTGACATGGTAGATACCGAAAAATATTTTCTCTGGCTGTGGGAACTAGAACCAAGGGACACAGTCTCAAAATAAGATGTAGGCCATTTAAAACTGTGATGCGAAGTCATTTCTTCACTCACTTAGTGATGAATCTTTTGAATTCTTTACCGCAAGAGCAGTGGAGGCTTAGTCATTCAGTATATTTAGCACTAAGATTGACAGATTTTACATATTAAAATTATCAAGCGACATGTGGATATTGCAGGAAATTGGTACTGACATGACCATTGAATGACGGAGTGTGTGTGGAGTGCTGAACAGTCTACTCCACCCATTTTTTACACTTGTATAAAAGTTTTCAAAGCTCTTTTACAAAAAAATTATTCACAGAATGTGAGCATGTGCAATTTAAAGTCAGTATTTGTACCACATCAGGAATGCAGCTATCTCTGCCTTAAGAATATTCAAAAATACTTCTTCCACTCTGTTTTGAAGAACAGTTCCAAAGGCACTCAATCCCTTGGATGAAAAGAAGTTCTCCTCATCGCTGGCTTAAATGGTGACCCTTAATTTTTAAAGAGGAACTCATAGTTCTAGATTCTCCACAGGAAAACATCTTTGCCACATCAGCCTATCAAGGCCCCTCATGTTCTCAGTTGTTTCAATCCAGCTGAAAATCCATGATTACTTACACTTTGCAAATCTTGCTCTAGACCTGTAGATTACAGCACTCAAGCGCAAAGCCTTCTTAAATATGACAAAGCTTTCTTGCCTCAACCTTTTCAGGTGTTGATACCAGGTCGCTATGACAATCAGAATTTTTAACATTTTCTCCCTCTCATCCATCCCTCACATATTTTAACTCCATGTCCCATGCTTACCAACTTCTTTGTTAAAGGGAATAAATCCTACCTCTGGAGGATTTTTTAAAAAATGCGCTATTTGGATGAGGGCGTTGCTAGCTACGTCCACATTTATTGCCCATCCCTAATTGCCCAGAGGTCAGTTAAGGATCAACCACATTGCTATGGGTCTGAAGTCACATATCTGGACCAAAGTATGCATGTATGTGTAGAACCGCAGATATGCGAGGTTCTCAATGAATATTTCTCCTCTGTGGAGAAAGACATGAAAACTTGGGAGAGTTAGTGGTGACAGCTTCAGACAGTCCATATCACAATAGAGGTGTTGGATGTTTTAGAATCTATGGAGGTGAATAATTCTCCTGGTCCTAACCAGATATATCCAAGAACACTGTAAGAGGCTACAGAGGAAATTGTGGGGGCCCTGGCTGATATTTTTGCATTATCATTAGTCGCGGATGATGTCCCAGAAGACTGGAAGGTGGCAAATGTTGTGTCCTGACTCAAGAAGGGCTGCAAAGAATAACCTGGGAACAACAAACCAGTAAGCCTAACAATTATGGTAGGTAAGTTACTTGGGATGATTCTGAGGGATAACATGCATTTGGAAAGACAGGATTTCATTAGGAATAGTCAGCATGGCATTGTGCATGGGAGATCATGCAGCACAAATTTGCATTATCATCAGTCGTGGATGATGTCCCAGAAGTGACCAGGAAGGTTGACGGGGGCTGGGCGGTAGATGTAGTCTATATGGATTTCAGTAAGGCCTTTGATAAGGTTCCACATAGTAGCCTGCTCTGTAAAGTTAGATCACAGGGAATCCAGGCGGAGCTGGCAAATTGGATACACAATTGGTTTGATGGTAAGCAGCAGACGGCAACAGTGCAAGAACGCTTATTGGACTGGAGGCCTGTGACTAATGGTATGCCACAGGGATTGGTGCTGAGCCCATTGATGTTTATTATCGATATCAATAATTTGCATGAGACAAGGTATGACTCATAAGTTTGCAGGTGACACTAAAATATGCAGTGTCATGAACAGTGAGGAAGGTTATCAGAAATTGCAGCAGGACCTTGATCAGCTGGGGAAATGCGCCGAGCTTAATGGAGTTTAATATACATAAGTGCGAGTTCTTGTATTTTGGAAAGTCAGATCAAGGTAGAAGTTTCAAGGTGAATGGTCAGGTCTTAAGGAATGCAGTGAAACAGAGGGACCTTGGAGTTCAGGTGCACAGTTCTCTCAAAGTGGAGTCACAGATAGACAGGGCAGTGAAGAAGGCTTTTGGCACACTGGCCTTCATCAGTCAGGGCATTAAGTATAGATGTTGAGAAGTTATATTGCAGTTGTACAGTATTTTGGTGAGGCCACACTTGGAGTATTGTTTTCAGTTTTGGTCACTTTGCTACAAAAAGAATGCTATTAAACTGGAAAGAGTGCAGAAGAAATTTACAAGGATGTTGCCAGCTCTCAACAGCCTGAGTGAAAGGGAGAGGTTGGACAAGCTCGGATTTTTTTTCTTTAGAGCATAAGAGACTGAGGGGATCTTATAGAAGTGTATAAGATCATGAAAGACATGGATCAGGTAAATGCATGCAGTTTTTTTCCCAGGATTGGGGAATCGAAGACATCATCGAGTTATAGTTATACAGCACAGAAACAGACCCTTCGGTCCAAATTGTCCATAAGCTTTACAAGGATATCGCCAGGATTGGAGGATTTGAGCTACAAGGAGAGGCTGAAGAGGCTGAAGCTGCTTTCCCTAGATCGTTGGAGGCTGAGGGATGATCTTATAGAGGTTTATAAAATCATAAGGGACATACACAAGGTCCTTTCCCTGGGGTAGAACTAGAGGGCGTAGGTCTAGAGTGATAGAGAAAAATTTTAAAAGGGACCTAAGTGGCAACATTTTCACAAAGAGAGTGGTGCATGCATAGGATGAGCGGCCAGGGGAAGTGGTGGACGCTGGTACAATTACAATATTTAAAAGGTATGTGGATGGGTATATGAATAGGAAGGGTTTAGAGGGATATGGGCCAAATGAGAATAGACTGGGTTAGGATATCTGGTTAGTTTAAGATTAGAGGGGAAAGAATAAAAAGGACCCTGAGGGGCAACCTTTTTACACAGAGGGTGGTACGCATATGGAATGAGCTGCCAGTGTGAGTGGTTGAGGCGGGTACATTAACAACATTTAAAAGGCATTTGGACAAATAATTGGATAGAAAAAGTTTCGAAGAATATGGGCCAAGTGCAGGGAAATAGGGTTAGCGTGAATGGGCATTTTGTTCAGCATGGACCCATTTGGGCAAAGGGCCTGTCTCCGTACTGTAGGCCTCGATTACTCTATCCAGGCCAGACCAGGTAAGGATGGCAGTTTCCTTCCCTAAAGGGCGTTAGCGAACCAGATGTTTTTTTTCCAGCAATTGCCAATGGATTCATGGTCATCATTAGACTCTCAATTCCAGATTTTTAATGAATTCCAATCCTACCATCTGCCATTAGGTTATAGTCCAACAGATTTATTTGGATGAAGGAGCAGTGCTCTGAAAGCTAGTGCTTCCAAATACACCTGTTGGACCATCTGGTGTTATGTGATTTTTAACTTTGTACACCCCAATCCAACACCAGCATCTCCAAATCATGACTACCATCTGCCATGGTGGGACTCGAACCCAGGTTCCCAGGATATTACCTGAGTCTCTGAATTAACAGTACAGAGATACTACAACTAGGCCATTGCCTCCCCCTTCAATTAAAAGGTTTAAAACAATTATATGATCAAGAGGCCAGAATTGAAGGGGTGAAGAAGATTACAGAGATAAAAGTGGCAATATGAAATCAAAAATTGTAAACCTAGGCCTTACCTAGGAGCCATTACAGGTCAGCAAGCACAAGGTTGATTTGTAAACAAAGATCAAATGTATGGAGGATAGAAAGCAGGAGACCATCCAAGTGTGCGAGGGAACAGCCAAGCTAAAGTAATAAAGAAACGGATGAGGGCTTCAAGAATTGATAAACAGAAGCAAAGCAGGCCAATGTTACTTAGGTGGAAATTGGAAGACATTGGTGATGTGACTATATAGATGGAGGTTCACATAGGGACAATACGACACCATGTTTGCATATAGTCGAATTCAGCCTCAGTTGCTTGGTAGAGGTTGGAGCCTTCAAAGAGCAGAGTATGTATCAGATGTGGAAACCATGGGGCAAAACCAGGCGGAAAAGAGCAGGCAAAAACAATGACTGCAGATGCTGGAAACCAGATTCTGGATCAGTGGTGCTGGAAGAGCACAGCAATTCAGGCAGCATCTGAGGACAGGCAAAATCGACGTTTCGGGCAAAAGCCCTTCATCAGGGCTGATGAAGGGCTTTTGCCCGAAACGTCGATTTTGCCTGTCCTCGGATGCTGCCTGAATTGCTGTGCTCTTCCAGCACCACTGATCCAGGAAAAGAGCAGGCTCCTAGCCGACATCTCAAGAATCAGCATGAGGAGGGCCAATCACGTCATGGGCAAATACATACTTAACAGATCAATAGCAGATCTTCCCCTCAAATCTAGGGTTGGAGATTAGCAGCAAGTGCTGGAAAATGAGGAAATAGGAAGGGAGTGGGGGGATCAAATAGGTATGTAGTGGTGGTAGGTGTTATGAAGTTGAAGCTGTGGACTATACCTTCAAGAGAGAGAGAATGCTGTTTTGTACTGAGAGCTTACAAACACCTCTGAGACTAGCTAGCAGTCTCAGAGAGTACTGGAAACTTGAAAATATGTAAAATTTTTGGGGGTATAAAAAAGACATTTTGAAAATCAAACAGAGTAACTGCCACCGAGAGAAAGAGAGAGAGAGAGACCCAAAAGATTGAAACACTCTTTATCAAAGGTACCTTTTCATATGAAACACCTTGCAGTAAAAGACAGAAGATGACCCAGGGAGATCTTTAGCCGAATGAAGAAAGACACTGGAGATGACAGCACCTATATGTTTTGAAATTAAGTTGATGTAATTTTAATAAGTGTTTATTGTAACTGCATATTGTTGGAGACAGATAACAAGCAGTTAAGATAAAGGGGGGCTTAGAGTTGTGAATAGTTGTTGTTTAATGTTCACTTTTAGAGTTAAAGAATAAATTGATACTTTTTTTTAAACTTGGGAGTTCTCTGTCACACATATTTTAAAAGATTACAAGGCAAGGTGAGCTTTTCTGGGTGCTTGGTTTAATTAACAGAGGGGTTGACCTCCGTGTCATATCTGTTTGAGGGCTCAGGTCCTTGATTTGGACAGGTTTAGACAGATCCAGTCTGAGATTTAGACAGATTTGAAGTACAAAAGATCCCAGTAAATTTAAACACTTGCCAATTAGTGTCCTAGATCTTTAAATAAAACATAGGTGAGACAATTTGTTTAATTTCGGGTACTTGTGTTTGTTTAAATTAAAAGTGAGAGAAATGGCTCTTAAAATTGCTAAAGAGGTTCTGGGGTTTGAAGATGATTCCCAAATTTGCCAAGAAAGCTTAGAAAGACAGAGAAAGGCCATACATGTAAAATTATCAAATAGGTTAGAATTAGGTTTAACCAGGGACAAAAGGAAAAGTGACATTGTAAGGGAGTTAGTCAAGTATTTAGGTGTATCAGAGAAACAGACAAGTGCAGTAGAGTTAGAAAAACTTAAATTACAATTGAGGAAAATGAAGTTAGAAAATAAAGAAAGGGAAAGAACAGCCATGAGAGGAGAGAGAGAGAGAGAAAAGAAACGGAGAGAGAGAGAGAGAGAAAGAAAGAAAAAGGAAAGAGAGAGAAAAGAAAGAGTGAAAGAGGAAAAAGAAAGAGAGAAAAGGTTGCTCTTAGCTGAGCAAAGAGAGAGAGAAAAAGGAGAAAGAGAAAGGGAGAGAGAATTTGAACTTCAGAAGTTGTGAATTAGTCAGGAAAGGCAAGTTAACAGGATGGAGATGAAGAGAAAAAGTAGTAATCTATACAATATGTTAAAACATTGTCACTTTTTGATTAGAAAAAGTCAAAGCCTTATTTATTTCGCATGAAAAATTGGCTAGGCAGATGGAATGGTCACAGAACTTGTGGGTAATGCTAGTTCAGACTAAGCTGGTAGGCAGAGTTAGTGTGGTATTGGCAGTGCTGTCAGATGAGGGGTCAAGAGATGATGCAGATGTCAAACAGGCTATTTTGAGTGCTTATGAATGGGTACCAGAAGCATACAGACAGTGGTGCAGAAATATAAAGAAGGAACCAGGTCAGACTATGTTGAGTTCGAAAGAATTAAACATAATAATTTTGATAGATGGGTGCGGGCCTTAAAAATAGATAAGACCTATGAGGCTCTAAGAGAGATTATTCTGCTGGAGGAATTTAAAAAGTCATTTCCTGAGATGATAAGAATCCATGTGGATGAACAGAAAGTTCAAGAAGTGAGAAGAGCAGCAGAGATGGCAGATGAATATGCATTGGTTCATAAGGCAAAATGTAGCTTCCAGAAAGAATTGCATCGTATGAGGGATAGAAATTGGGAGAAGGGGACATCCTACACCACAAAACAAAGATTAGAGCACACTGGTAACAGTTTACCACAGGTAGAAAAGGAAGCCCAACGGAGTGGAAAGGAGGTGAAAGGCTCCTTTCACTCTAATTATGGAGTATTAAGGCAAAAAGGGTGGTAGAGGAGTTAGTAGCTTTCTTCATGCAGTATGGGCTAACCAGAGATATTCAATCAGACGAAGGGTCTAATTTTACTGCTAGGCTGTTTAAGAAAGTCATGGATAGTTTAGGCATACAGCACTTTAAATCAAGTCCATATCATCCTGAATTCCAGGGAGATTTGAAAAGGTGGTATCAGACCTTGAAGACCATGTTGAGAGGTTACTGTCAGGATTACCTAAATTATTGGGATAAAGGTATCCCATTCAAAGAACAAAGAACAAAGAAAATTTACAGCCCAGGAACAGGCCCTTCAGCCCTCCAAGCCCTTTCCAAGTCCACTATCTAAACCTATCACCCAATTCCTATGGATCTGTATCCCTCTGCTCCCCACCTACTCATGCATCTGTCCAGATGCACCTTAAATGAATCTACCATGCCTACGTCAACTACCACTGCTGGCAACGTATTTGTATTGTTTGCCATTAGAGATGCTCCTTTGAGAGAGCCCTTAAAATTAATTAAACAGAAATTGAAGGACTAAAGTTTGAGATCTCACACTTGGATTATGTATCTGAGGTGAGGGAGAGATTAAATTGAGTAGGTGAGTTAGCTAAACAGCACCTGAAGAGGGCACAACATAAAATGAAGCAGGTGGCAAAAAAAAAGTCTGAAATTCAGACATTTTCCTGTGGGGATGACATATTAGTAGATCCATTCAAAACCAGGTTTAGTGGTCCTTATCAAATTGAGAAAAAAAATTAAGTCAGGTAAGCTATCCATGAGATAGAAAGAAATCTGTATAGGGTATGTTATGTGAATATGTTGAAACCTTATCATAATAGAGAGAGGGAATTGGAGAAACAGGTGTTAGTTACTGCCCCGCAGAGTGACAAATCAAATCCAGATCTCATGGAGTTTGATGTGCCTCAAGAATCGTTAAACAATGAGGAATTCCTTGAGGCGCGAGATAGGTTGGTGAACTATCTGCCCCAGGAGCAAAGAACCCAGTTTAAAGGTTTGTTGCAGTAGTATGAGGACATATGCAGGAATAAGATGGGGAGGACTTTTTTTTTAGATTACATTACAGTGTGGAAACAGGCCCTTCGGCCCAACATGTCCACACCGACCCGCCAAAGCACAACCCACCCATACCCCTACATGCTAATGCTATTGTGCATGAGGTAGAAGTAGGGAATGCTGGTCTGATAAAACAACTCCCCTACAGGCTTAATCCTTTCAAAGCCACACAGTTCCAGAAGGAAGTGGATGTGATGCTCAGCAAAGATATCATTCAACCCAGCCAGAGCGAGTGGAGTTCACTGATCGTGTTAGTTCCCAAACTTGATGGGACTCAACAATTTTGTGTGGACTATCGGAAGGTCAATGCCGTAACAAAGTCAGACTCATACCCAATACCAAGATTGGAGGACTGTATAGAGAAAGCTGTGAGAATGTGTATAGGATATAAGCAGGCAGGGAAAGAGTTAAGTTCTGAGTTTTGTGAAACAAGAGATTCAGCTGAACATGACTCAGATCAGATAACAAGGCGGAAAAGCAGTAATTATGTACAGCCATTTAACAATATTGGAAGCATTCAGTATGCAAGGTCAGCTAACAAGGGGAGAAGTATCCATTGTATGAATCCAGTTAACAAGGTTAAGAATATTCATTATGAAACATAAGATGGCTTAATCTTTGCTACTGCCACTCACTGATTGTAATAATCACTCAATTAATATATATGTTGCCTTATCTGGATGCTCCTCCCTGTAAACTGACTATATAGTTAATTGAGAAACTGATATTGCAGAGAAGATTTTGAATTCATGTCTCTGTGCACAAGGGCAATTGTTCTCTCTCCCTCCAGGGCCCGGAATAAAGATGAAGGAGGTAAAACTATACTGTGTCTCTGAGCGTTTTACTTCTACTGCGGGGGGAAACGGAATGACAGTTGGACAAGCCACTCACATCACAAAGTTGAACTTACTGTCTGGTTACTGACAGATACCTTTATTAGCAAAAGTGAAAGAAGTTTCTGCAGTTGTAACCCCAAATAGGGTATACCAATTCAGAGTGATGCCTTTTGGAACAAAGAACGCACCAGCCACATTCCAAAGACTCATGAACAGAGTTGTGGCTGGGTTAACAAACTGTGCATTTTATGTGTATGCTGTAGTGATCTTTAGCAAGTCATGGAAAGTTGGCAGAGCTCCTTGAATGAATGCAAGAAGCAAAACTGGTAATAAACTTACAGAAAACAGAATTCGCGAAGGCAGAGATAGCTTTCCTGGGAAATAACATTGGCCATGGACGGTTGACCCCAAGGAATGTCAAGACGAATGCCAATGAGGAAGTTGCACAACCATCCTCAAAAAAAGAGGTACTTCGAGGTTTGGGACTAAGCAGATTCTACAAGGAAGTTTGTGCCAAACTTCAGCAGTGTTGTGGCACCGCTTTCAGATTTACTTAAGAAGAACACAAACTTTCGGTGGATAGAACCATGCCAGGAGGCATATGACAAGTTAAAAGCAGTATTAACCACTGCACCAGTTTTAGTTCCACCAAATGTTTTGAAACCCTTCAAAGTTGCAATCGATGCTAGCAATATAGGAGTTGGAGCTGTAATGCTACAGGAAGGTGATGATGGAATTGAACAGCCAAATGGCTATTTTTCAAAGAAACAACACTAACCAGAGAAAATACTCTACCATCAAAAGGAATTACTGAGTTTTGTACTGGCCTTAGAACATTTTAAATTTTATGTGACAAACAATGTATCGGAGACAGTTGTGTACACAGATCACAATTCTCTTACATTCTTGGAACGATTTAAAGACAAGAATGTGAGGCCATTTCGTTGGAGTCTTATGTTACATACTTTTAATTTACAAACTGTACATGCTGCGGGTCATAAAAATGTGATAGCAGATATCACAGATTTAAAGAATGAAGTATAGCTAAGACTGAACAGATATCAATGTTTTATATATACAGAGAAACCTCAATTATCGGAAAGACACGGGCGGGGAGTATTTCATTCAGTTAATCGAACTCCACATAACAGTTTACCCAAGCAGTGGGACCTTGCGATCTTGTCGGATAATCTGACATTTAGATAATCAAATGCCAGATAATCGAAGTTCCTCTGTATATGTGTGCAGAAATTAATATGAAGTTAGATTAATGTCCTATGCATTTCATTGCAATGGGGTTAAGAATTAGAAAAAAATGAAGTCTTCTTTTCATAATGATGGTTCATTTCTTCTTTCGGGGGGGGGAGGTGTTATGAAGTTGAAGGTGTGAACCGTACCTTTAAGAGAGAGTGAATACTGTTCTGAACCGTGAGCTGACAAGCTCCTGTGATGACTAGCTAGCAGTCTCAGAATGTACTGAAAAATTGAAAATATGTAACATTTGGCTATGAAATAGACACCTGAGTTGGTTGCTGTTTTAACAATTCGAATTTAACTAATCAGTTTAAATTATGCCCTAGGATACTAAAACACAATCGAGTTTGAATTTATTGTTTTTTGCAAACTTTGAATCAATGAGACAATCTGATATTTGGGGTATAAAAAAAAGGCATTTTGAAAGTCAGAGAGAGCAACTGTCTTTGACAGAGAGTAACCGCCATCGAGAAAGACTACCATTCAAAAAAAGCTCTCTACCAAAGGTACCTTTTTCATATGAAACATCTTCGCAGTAAAAGAAAGATGACCCGAGGAGATCTTCAGCCGAAAAGAGGAGGAAGCCGGAGACAACAGCCGCTGTGTGGTTTTGAAATTAAGTTTATGTAATTTTAATATGGGTTTTTATTGGAACAGTGTATTGTTATAGAGCTGAAGGAAGATAACAAGCCGTTAAGAGAAAGGGGGGGTTGTAAATAGTTGTTGTTTAATGTTCACTTTTAGAGTTAAGGAATAAATTGATATTATTTTTCGTTAAATAGTAGAATCTGCGAGTTCTCTGTCACTCATAGTTTAACAGATTACAAGGCGAAGTAATGGGCATTCAGTTTAATTAGCAGAAGGGCCCAGCAGTATCCAAAACGTTATACTTATTAGAGGGGAACAGCCACACTGTCTGCCTCTTCCTGTTCTGTCCCAATTGTAACCCATCTACCTTTTTCCTGTACCTGAGGTGAGACAACCTCCTTAGAAGTCCTCTCTATTACCCTCTCTACCTCCCGAAAGATCTGAAGTTCATCCAGCTCCAGTTCCCTAAAGTTTCCAAGCTGGAGTTGGGTGCACTTCCCGCAGAAGAAGTCAGCGGCAACAGTAGTGGTGACCCTTACATCCCATCCTCCAGGAGAAGCATGCAAACGCCCTAACATCCATTCCCACTGTTCTGATTTCCATAAGAAACTATTGAAAAAAAATAGTAACCTTACTGAATCGGTGCACAGAACCTTTTTTTTGCTGGAGGAGGATGGATGGGAGACACCACCTAAATAATGCTTCGCGTAAAGCAACCGCCCAAATATATTACCTCACTTACTCAGCAGTCCTGTGTCCGCTCCTGCTCAGCGTGCGCTCCATCTATTCACAAGGTAAGTTATTAAAGGATTAATTCATCTTCCCGGCAGCCTCCAGTCCTCGCTCTCAGCACTCCGTTGCTGCTGCAAAAATTGAGGTTGCTAATCCTACGAGGTAAGTTTTTAAAAGAATAATGTATCGAGTTTTGGTCTCCTCATTTAAAAGAATGTAAATACATTGAAGGCAGTTCAGAAGAGGTTTACTAGATTGATAAGTGGCATCAGCCAGTTGTTTTATGAAGTAAAATTGGACAGGCTGTAGTTGTTGTCACCTGTGTTTAGAAGACCAAAGAGAGACTCAATTGACGTTTATAAGATCCTAAATGGTCTTGACAAGATGGACATAGGAGGGATGCTTACTCTTGTGAGTGAGAACTAGGGGGCACTATTCTAAAATTAGGGATCATAGTCTCAAAAAAGAAATTAGGAGAATTTTCTTTTCTCACAGATTAGTTCAATTTTGGAACTTTTTGCCTCTGAAGGCAGTGGTGGCAGGGTCACTGAATAATTTTAAGGTAGAATTAGGCAAGTTTTTTAGAAGAGAGAATCAAAGATTATTGGGTAGATTGCAATGTGGAATTCAAAACACAAACAGATCAATAATGATATTACTGAATGGATCCGGCTGACACGAATGAATGGTCAACTTCATTAATTCATATGTTTATATCATGTCCTCAGAATTTTGCTTAATAAACAAAAAGGTAGATTTGTGTCATGAAAAATGAAGCCGCCAACAGTTTATCGCTGCCTCTTGGCCCTATCTAGCCAGTAACTAACTTCATACTTTCACCAGTACATTTTAGCCCGGTTGGAACTCAACTCTGCAATGCCAAAAAAACTCTCAAAAGCTAGAAGTCTCAATAATGTATAATTCTGACCCTATCTATGTTACTATTCACTTTATTATGACTTAACTGAGAAGAGTGTGCCAATAATCTTCCACCACTATTCCATAACTGTCACAAAATGTATAAAATCTCAACCAGACCACCAAAATGACCAATTTGCCTGACTGACTGCTATTGAGGACAAAAGCCACTCTCATTAGATTTCAGCATTAACTGAAAAAATATTTATTATAGCACACTGCTTTATCAAAAAGGAAAGAAAAGAAAGGATTTTTAATCTATCACAATGTAACAACTAATATCCTTTCAAAACCCCAATACCTGCACACCCAATTCACAATTAAGGCAGAGAAAAGAGAAACCATTGACACAGATATTAACAACCGGGAAGAAAATAGAGATAAAGTTGAAAAAATAATCCATAGATCTCAAGTCCAGATTTCAAAGGAAGGTTAAACAGAATACAATAGAACACCTACAGTGTGGAAGCAGGGCATTCAGCCCATTGAGTGCACACTGATCCTCTGAAGAGCATCTCACCCAGATGCACGCTATCCCTGTAACCCTGCATTTCCCTATTGCTAAACCACCTAGTCTGCATATCACTGGACACTATGGGCAATATGACCAATCTACCTAATCTGCACATGTTTGGGCTGTGGGAGAATACCGGAGCAAACCCACACAGACAGTTGCTCGAGGGTGGAATCAAACCCAGGTCCGTGTCACTGTGAAGCAGCAGTGCTAACCACAGTGCTACTGTGCCACACCAGAATGATTGTAATTCTTCAGTTAGATAGTTGATCAGGTAGACCCAGGTCTCTTCTTATTCATAGTCTATCTTTTAGGCTTTATTTGTTATTCTGCATTTCTCTACCTTTCAGGAGAAAGAAAGAAGAATTAGATGATTTCTTTTGCAGGCTTTGGAAGCTCTTTATCCCCTTATTGTGATGGCACATTTAGTTTCTAATACCCTGCAGCTCAACCATAGGGCGGTCACCAGGCAGAATTTCCCTAACTCAGAAAAATCTCTGCGCCACACAGTCTTCACAAGGTACCACACAGCTCAAAAAATTTGATTTTCAGTTATAGAGCAATCCAATTTCCTTTTCCAACATAATCCAACAAAAATAAAATATGTGGTCTCTTAAAAACTAAGATCATTAGCCTACACTTTGATTACCCTTTTGATAACAAATTCTTGCTCCAACTTTCATTGTAGTTCTAACATCCATATGTTTTTTCCATAATATTTTTCATTTAGCAAATTGATTAATTCATTTGAAATAATAATCATAAGATCTTCTGCAATGTACACATGTTTAAGACAGTGTAAAACTGTAAGAGTCTTTCACTTGGCAACTTTTCATGAAAAATAAAGACACAGTATGAACTTGCATTTATGCTATCTTTCCATATATTCAGCTTTGTGCTTTATAATCAACTTCAGAATTGTCTGTGCTATTTTTCAGCAGAGAATCAGTAGACAATTTGTGTGCAGCAAACTCCCAAGATAGTGCAAGTGATATAAATGATGTTCTCTCGGGGAAATTAGCTGAGGAATAAATATGAATCTACCTGCACATTAAAAAGTTTGATGGGATCATTTATTAACACCTGCATATGAGGCTAGACCTCAATTTAATCTTGCATATTAAAGATGGTACCTCCAACAGCATAGCACTCCCTTAATACCAGAGTGGAATTTTAGCCTCAATAACCTTTTCAAAAATACTAATGGGGTGTAGGTATTACTGACAAGGCTAGCATTTATTACTTCCCCTTAACTTTGAGATAAAGTAAGCATATAAGGTGAACCTGGAGGTGGTGCTGCTACTGTTTGGCTGTTGCCTTTGTTTTCATACATAGAAGTGGTGCTCTGTTAGTGTCCCTACTGATTGGCCAGAAGCTCTGGATTCAAGTCTCACCTGTTTCAGTGGTATCTCATAGCATAAATATCTACATAATTGAGGTCCTGAATTTGAAAGGCACGATCAAAGGAGCAGAAAACCCCTTGATACCCCAAAAGCTGTCTATCAGAGTACAAGTCAGGAATGTGATACTTGCCATTTCCCTGGACACAAGTAGGCCTAACAAAAATCAAAAGTACATTTCTAGAATAACACAGTTCATCTGATTAGCCACTACCCACTGTCTTAAACATTCACTCCCTCCATCGCCAGGACACAGTAGTAGCAGTGTGTACCAGACACAAGATACACCACAGTAACTGCCTTTTCTATGAGTTGTATAGTATTTCCTTATCTAAAATTCCAATGTTAATAAATGTAAAGCAGCAATGATCAGCTGTGGGTGGTGGGAAGTGCTGGCCACACACAAATTGACCAATAAGATGGACAAAGGAAGCGTCTACAATTTAATGGCTCCAGGCTGCAAGAAAAAAGCATCCTGTTTATCCGGACTCAAATCCAAATAATATTGAGTTGCCTATGTGGCTGAAAAGTTTGTCAGAAACAAGGCAAGAGGATCAGGAACCTGTTGAAAGTAAAGAACAAGAAAGACTTGCTTTTATGTACTGTTTTTCATTCCCAACAGCTATCTAAAAGAGCTCTGCTATGAATAAAATACTTTTGAAGCGTTGTCACTGGCATAAATTTGGTAGAGGGCAACAATCACTGTGCAAAGCCCAGACAAAGGACCAAAGAGTGATGCTGGTTTGCAATCTGTTGTAACGTTTTGACCACCTCAGCCATCACTTCTTCACTGGGATCTAATGTTAGAGAAGACACTGTCAAACCTTAGAAATATTCAACCATATTGCCCACTGGAGCACTAAATATCAGTTAGACATTTCACCAAAATCAGGACACTATGGTATTTGGCATGCTGAGATTTAAAATTTGAGAATCAAAAGCAGCTTTAGAAGATCTGAGTTCAAAACACTTCAACATAAATGCGAAAATAATAGCTGGCTGTGACAGAGATGGTATTGAGTAGCAAATGGAATAAGCACAAAACTGAATCTACCTGACTAGATAGCGGACAGTGACTGCACAATCTAGACTGTTTTATTTATTTTAGAAGTAATAAATTAACTAGTCAAGTACATATCTATGACAAATTGTCTGTAACTTACAGTAGAGAGAGCAGCTGCTTGATAATGGGCTCATTTTGATTGTTTATTGGAAGAAGAGGGCTGGGGAGCACCAGTTGACACTCTGTTCCCAGTGAATGAAAGACTCAGAATTGCTTCTCAAACATATAATTTTTTAAAACTCTCAACCATGGGGCGTGCATTCATTATCCTTGCATTGGCATTGGAGAAGGGGTGATGAACTGCAAACTTGAAATGCTGTAGTCCTTGGAACATTTACAGTGCTCTGAGTGAGGGAGTTCCAGGATTTTGGCCCAATGACAATGAAGTAATAGCAATACAGTTTCAAGTCAGGGTAGTGTATGGCTTGAAGGGGAACTTGCAGGTAGAGGTGTTCCCATGCACCTGCCGCCTTTGTCCTTTTAATGGTAGAGCTGCAGGTTTGAAAGTACTGTCTAAAGAGTCTTGGTTATTGCAGTGCAAGTTGTAGATGGTATACACTGGTGACATTGTGCTTCATTAGGTGTTGAAGGCACTAATTTGTCCTGGTTAGATTCTCTTTTGTTGGAGATGGTCATTCCTGGCACTTAAGTGACAAATAACGTGTGCCACACATCAGCCCAAACCTTGATACTGTCCAGCTCCAGCTGCATATAAGTACCAACTTCTTCAATATCTGGGATGTTGTAAATGGTGCAACTGCCAGCGAATATTCCTACTTCTAACCTTATAGTAGAGGGAGCATAATTGATTAAGCAGCTGAAGATGGTTGGACTTTGAACACAACTCTGAGAAACGCCTGCAGTGATACCCTGGAGCTACAATGACTGACATTTCACCTGGTTTGCAATACGCAGTGATGGCAACATACAATTCCCACACCAGCTGAGGTCTCCTTCTTAACCTCTCCCTTCACCTGAGGTATGGCAACTCTCAATTTAAACCATGATCAATGAAGTGACAACAATGATATGCCCCTTAGCTTGTCTCAGAAGGTTACAAGCAAAAGTTTTAAAATTTAAGGAAGAAACAAAATCAGACTTTTTCAGAATTCAGTACAGAAAAAGAAATGATATTTGATAGGTAGTATACAGCTATGAAGACTGAGCAGAAATGAAACAAAACCATACTGATTCTAAGGATGGCAAGACTGATATATGAAGACAGACTGGATCAGTTAGCACCATAGAAAGTGGAGGTTAGAAGAGCAAAGTGGAATCCCATAGAGATCTATAAAATTTTAAACTATATGAACCAGAGTAAACGCAGGAAGCGGTTGCGGCTAGAATATTGAATATTTTCAAGAAGGAGTGAGACATTGTTCTTATGGCTGAAGGGATCAAATGGTATGGGGATAAAGCAGGAACAGGTACTGAGTTGAATGAACAATCATGATTATGTTGAATGGAGAAGCAGCTCAAAGAGCCAATGGCCTCCTATTTCCAATGTTTCTAGATTTCATTTAGGTCCAAAGGCAGGAAGCAAAGTTAATCAGGTGGACTTGTAGCAAATCAAAACCCTACTGCATTCCAACCTCTGACTGAATTAAGTTTCGAGTGAGAAAGCTCAGCTCAATCTTTTTGCCTCACCACTGGTTGAGGCTTATACGTGGTTCAATTAATGACCATTTACTGGAATATCCCCTCTTAGGCTGCAATTATTTCAATTCCACGCAGGATGAAAAATTGTTGGACTAACCGACCGGTGAGGGCAGACACCATGTCAGTTGCTAGGAGTTCCCTCGATCTGCACTAATTGTGCATGGTTGAGGAGTTAGACAGGGTGAAGGCAACAGACAGCCAACTTTTGGTATTGCTTCAGACTCCCATGAATCTCTACTCCCTGCTCCCCATCCCATGTGCTTCCAACCCCCTACAACTACCAAATCTGTGTTTTATGCTATCACTCCTCCATCCTGGGAACCTGGATGATGGATTACTGACTACAGTCATGGCCTCCTCCAAGACTGGTGCTGCTGAGTCCTGGAGATTCCAGCTGCTGTTTGGTAATAGTAGAGATGTTGCGGTATTATTGAGAACACTCAGTGGCTATAGCAAAGGTTGCAGAATTAATGGCTTCATTCATTATTAGCAGAGAATGTTGAAGCAACAAGTGCAATGTTAAATAACATCGGCAGAATATTTAGAATATTTCGAACAACACTTAGGAGCAATAGGAAATGTAGAGTTCTTATTAAAGGTACTCTATAGCAAGTGAAAATGTAGCATAATTAATGACAGCACTCCAATAGCCAGCAAGGAGTGCTGAAGAACTATTGACAGCAATCAATAACAACAGGAGAGAATGTAGACGTATTAATAACAGCAGTCAGTAACAACACAATGAAGTAGGAGTCAGTAACATCAGCAAATAAAGCTGGAATATTAATGACAACTTAGTCATTACAGCAAATGTTGAATTATTAACAAAACTGTACAATCACTGCACATAGTAATATTAGAAATTCTGGAGTTAACGCGCAGTTAGTAATCAAGATTATTGAGTGTTACTATCGATACTCAGCAACTGCAAAAAATGATCCCATGGGGCTGATCAATGAACAAGATTTCACTTTTATAATTTTTACTTTAGCCATCAAAGCAAAATCAACATAAACTACTCATGAATGAACAAGCAAATTATATTCAACAGAAACTATAACTAACTGATACAACAACAAATTTCACTGATTTACTAGCAGTTCCCTTAGCATATGCTTAGCACCACATGCAGTCATAAAGTCCTTCACAACTCTGTCTTCCTCAAGTAATGTTAAAATACTTTACCTCAACAGGATTTGATCATCAAGCAGCCTCAAAACATCAGCTTTAATCAGAGTCATACAGCATGGAAGCAAACCCTTCAGTCCAACTAGTCCACGCCAAACATAACTCCAAACTTGCATGCTCCTGGCCCATTTCCCTCGAAACCTTTCCTATTCATATAATTATCCAAACATTGTAATTGTACCCATTTTAAAACATTGTAATTGTCCCCACATCCACCATTTCCTCAGTAGGTTCAGTCCATATTGAGACACCTTCTGTGAAAAAGATTTGTCTCTCATGCCTTTTTTAAAATCTCTCTTCTCTCACCTTAAACATTTGCCCATTTGTCTTGAAATTCCCCACTCTCGGAAAACAACAGCTACCATTAACCCTGTCTATACCCTTCATGATAAGGTCTCCTCTAAGGTGATTACTCAACCTCCTACGCTCCAGTGAATGAAGTTCCAGCCTTTCGTTATAAATCAAACCTTCCAAACCCAGCAACATCCTGGTAAATCTCTTCTGAACCCCCTCCAGCTTAATAATATCCTTCCTATAACTGGACAACAAGAACTGGACACAATACTCTAGAAGTGGGCTCAGCAATGACCTGTAACACGTCAATATGACTTGCCAACTCCGATACTCAAAGTATTGAGCAATGAATGTAAGCGTGCTAAATGCCTTTTTAATCACACAAAGAATCCAGATCTTTAATAGGCCAATAAAAAACTGCAAAAATAACTGAGTAACTTTGGAATTAAAATAAGATATTCATTTCTACTTGCCTATAAACAACCGTTTTCCAAGGATCTTGTGAAAGGCTATTATCAATCACTGGAAATCAATTACTGAACTGGCAAATCACTGATCTTCTTATTTTTAAACTTATTCCTGTTATGGACCAGACCAGACCCTCTCAAAACATCTCCAGAAGGTAGCCCAGACCTAACATTTCTAGTTGTTTGAAACAGCTTTATGGTGGATAATCTAGGAGTGATGCATCTGGTCAAATAACTCATTTTTAAATAAATCAGAACTTGTTTACAGACACCGAATGAAACACAAGCAAAAGATAACAGAATTTTAAATAACAACTACCTGAAAACCCAACCAACAAGATACCCCTGCAACTTAACAAAGAGTTGTTCCAATTTCCTGCAACATCCCATAAACACACCCTTAGCGAAACGGTAAATTCAAAGACAGGTTCTTATACGAGAGATGTCAGAAAGACACCCATTTTATTGTATAAGTGTTTTAAAAAAACACAAACCTAAAAGCCTTTTCTTTTGATTGTTGTCTTAGGCAGTATCTGTTAGCCGTTACTAAAGTAGCCAGTTCAGATATATCAGTGTCTCTGCCTTTATGACCCCTCTCGAAGAAAACAAGGGCAAAATAACCTTGCAAAAGGGGCAGCATCATCACATCCCTTAACTGTATTTGTCTGTCTTTAAGGACATAGAGATTAAAGTCAAAGACTAATTTTAGATGCTTTAATCATAGATATTAATTAAATTACTTGTTATTCATCTGTGTTCTACTAAGAGTCACTTTTTTTTGTTTAAGTTATAAACTTGGTGGCTAAGATCTATCATTCATAAGGTCTGGTTGGGGAAAAATAGTCAGTTTCAGGGTCATTGGATTCATAATAAAGTTAAATTAAAACATTCAGTAATTGTGAGGCTCATTTGTTTTGGCTTGCAATCCCTGTGTCATGACTTAATTGAGGTCTTGTCATCCAGGAACTTGGAACATTGTACAGGTTACATTGTACAGGGTGTGCAGTAGGCAAGATCAGCATTAGCAAAGTCAGTATTATTTGACGCTCGAGAGTCCATCCACCAATCTAATATCAGGCAAGACAAAGCTGTTCCTGAACCTGCTGGTGTTTGTGTTCAGGCTTCTGTACCTCCTGTCCAACAAAAGAGGTTGTAGGAGATCATTATCAGGGTGCAATGGTCTTTGATTGTGTTGGCAACCTTTCTGTGGCAGTGAGCCTTGTACGTACAGTCCATGGATGGAAGATTGGCTTCCGTGATGGTCTGGGCTATGCACACTACCCTCCATAGTTTCTTATGGTCCTGGTCAGAGCAGTTGCAATTCCAGGCCATTATGCACCCAGACAATATGCTCAATGTCTTTATGGACGTGCCAAACTTCCTGAGCCACCTGAGGAAGAGGCATTGTCGAGTCTTCTTGACCATCACATCTATGTGGGAAGTCCAGGACAGGTTATCGGTTATCATCACTCTGAAGAACTTGACGCTCTCCACCTCTGAACTTCAGTTCAGAGGTGGAGATATAGATGGAAGCATGTTCTCCTCCTTTCTTTCTGAAGTCAATGATCAGTTCTTAAGTTTTGCCAACATTGAGAGACAGGTTGTTCCCGTTATACCACTATCTCCCTTCTGTGTTTTGATTGGTCATTATTAGATATCCTTCCCTACATGGTGGTGTCATTAGTGAACTTGTAGTTGGTGTTTGTTTGGAATTTGGGATCAGGGTCGTGGGTGAACAATGAGTACAGTAGGGGGCTGACATCGAATGCGGGGGAGGGTATTGTGGAGGTGATGTAGTTACCTACCTTCACAATTGCAGTCTGTGGGTCAGAAACCTGAGGATCCAGTTGGAGAAGGCAGAGCCAAGACCAAAGTCACGGAGTTTTGAGGTCAGTCTTGGGGGGAGAAAGTGAGGTCTGCAGATGCTGGAGATCAAAGTTGAAACTTTATTGCTGGAACAGCACAGCAGGTCAGGCAGCATCCAGGGAACAGGAGATTCGACGTTTCGGGCACAGGCCCTTCTTCAGGGGGATTATGATGTTGAAGTCTTGGGGGGGATTATGATGTTGAAGGCGGAGCTTTGGTCAATGAGCAGGAGTCTGATGTAGGTGTCCTTGGTGTCCAGCTGTTCCAGGGATGATTGCAGGCTAGGGATATAGCATCTGCTGTGGACCTGTTACTTTGGTAGGCAAACTGTAGGGGATTGAGACAGGCTGGGAGACTGGAGTTAATGTGGGCTATGACCAGCCCCCCGAAGCACTTCATGATTATTGAGGTCAGAACCTTCTTAAGTACAGGGATATTGGTGGTCTTCTTGAAGCAGATGGGGACTTCTTGTAGGAGGGAGGGTTTGAAGATGTTGGTGAATATCCATATGTTGTAGATCATAGCTAAAGCTAAATTGATAGAGTTAACTGGCAGAATAGAAACACAATTGCCTGAGTGAATTAAGGAGCAGTCATTATTGATTTAATATCAAAGCAATTGAATTAAACAAAGAACTGCAGATGCTGGAGATCTGAAACAAACAACACAGAAATTGCCGGAGAAACTCAAAAGGTCTGGCAGCATTTGAGAGTTCTGAAGAACAGTCACTTGACTCAAACATTATCTCTGTTTTCTCTCCACAGACATTGCCAGACCTGCTGAATTTCTCAGCAATTTCTGTTTTTGTGTATCGGACCCTGGGAGGAATCAAAGGTCAGAGGGGCTTTGGTGTGCATACCCACTTGTTCCTTAAGGTATCAGGACAGATGGATAAATTAGTTAAGAAGGTGTGTGGAACACTTGATGAAACGGGTTTAGAAGCAAGGGGTTTTATACTGGAACAGTATGAAGCATAGCTGGAGTATTGTGTGAGGTTCTGGAATCCACATTATAGGAGGGGTGTCACTGCACTATAGAGGGTACAGAGGAGATTTACCAGAATGTAGCATGGGCCAGAGATTGGACAGAGTGGAAATGTTTTCCTTCAAGCAGAGGAGATTGCAGGGACACATGATTGCAATATATAAAATTGTGAGGAGCACAGATCGGGCAAACTGGAAGAAAACTTTTCCCTTAATGGAGGAATCAATGACTGGGGGCAGCGATTTAAGGTACAGGACAGAAGGTTTAGAGGAGATATGAGGATAAATGTGTTCACCCAAAGGGCATTGGTAATTTGGAACTCAATGCTTTAAGGGTGGTAGAGTCAGAAAACCTAATAACATTTAAGAAGCATTTAGATGTACACTTGAGATGCCGAGGTATACAAGACCAACTGCTGGAAAACAGGATTAGAATAGTTAGCTGGTAGCCAGCTGGTAGCCGGCATAAGCAGAGCAGACTGAAGAGTCTTTTTCTGTGCTGTAGATCTCTATAATTCAATTACTATGACTCTGTACTGGGTTTCTATTGAAAGGGAGGGTGATTCCTTTTTCTTTCAGTGAGTTAGTTAAACCCAGAACCATATTAAGAGATGCCGGGGCTACACAATCATTTTTACTACAGAAAGACTGACAGAGCTCCCATTCTTGCCACCACCCATCCCAAGCTGCCTGCTTCAGACCTCATAGCCAGCTGCCACAGGCTGCCTGCTCCCACTCTCGCCACCACCTGCCCCAGGTTGCCTGTTCCAGCTCTCATAGCTAGTTGCCCCAGGTTGCCTACTCCCGCTCCAGCCACCAGCCAACCCTGGGCTGTCTGATCCTGCACTCCCACTGTGGACTTCAAAAAAGCTGTGACATTGTCAACCACCAGAGTTCTGCGCAGGCACACCAATGGCCTTCTGGTCAACCGCCAAAGCCCCCAGCCACTACTGTCACCGCTGCTGCCCCCACAAGCAAGCTCCCTTCAGAAGTTAAGTAGAGAAATGAAAAAACTAAAAGAAACTTGCTAGACTATCAATGGAGTAGACTTACTTCTGGGTAACAATTTGGCGGGACTAAAGATCAAAGTTTTGTCCATCATTACAGAATTCCAAAAGGAGGCCCAAGAAAAAGAAACTGCAGGAACAGGTTCTAGGTATTTTCCCATCAGGTATGGTAACCAGACAAAACTTTAGACAAAATCGATCAATAAACATTGATATGACACCACAAAAAAAATTGAAGGATTGCAGAATCTTTCCTGAAAGGAGAAGATAATACAGTCAGAGTATTTGGTAGGACATCACTAATCAAGATTCAGAAATCAGATCATGAATTAAATAAATCAGATATATTTGTAGGTGGAGGCCGAAGGAGTTCTGGAATGCTATAACCTTGACAATACAGCAATTAAAAGGAAGTGGTGATCCCCTCTCATATCCAGAGATGATGAAGAATGGATTGTTGTTCAGTAAACAGTGGCATCATCCAACTATTGTAGAGAAATATTGCAAATAGCCCATGAAATTCCGATACAGGATGTGGAGACCTGAAACACTCAGGCATCCATAAAAAGGTAACAAAAACAAAGTTGTTGGAAAAGTTCAGCAGGTCTGACTTCAGCATCTGTGAAAGAAATCAAAGGTAACATTTCAGGTCCGGTGACTTTCTTCAGAACTGATGGTAGCTAGGAAAATATCGGTTTATATGCAGAAGATAGGATGAGGGCAGCGGGGAAACATGGTATGGAATAAATATAGGTATGGATAGAGCCCATAGAGAAAGAAGAACAATTGGACAAAGGAGTCAATAATGATTTTGCTGAGAGTGAATTGCTGTGAATGGAGACTGTTAGTGGCTAACAATGGGTAATGTGTAATGGCAGACTATGTGATAACAAGACCTGGTGTGTGGGGTAGGGGGCTAGGACATGAGGGAAGTTCAGGCCCTAAAATGACTGAACCCGGTATTGAGGCCAGAGGGCTGCAGGTTCGCCAAGCGGAAAATGAGGTGTTCTTCTTCCGCCTTATGCTGAGCTGCACTGGAAAACTGCAGCAAGCCTGAGACAGAGATGTTGACCAAGGAACAGGGTGGTGTGTTAAAGTGGCAGGCAACTGGAAGCTCGGGGTCTTTTTTGTGGGCAGAAAGTAGATGTTCTGCAAAGCAGTCACTGAGTCTACGCTTTGTTTCCCCAGTGTAGAGGAGACCATATTGTGAACAGTGAATGCTGTAGACTAGATTGTGAGAAATGTAGGTAGGTACTGCTTCACCAGGAAGGCGTGTTTGGGCCTTTGGATACTGAGAAGGGTGCAAGCAAATGGGCAGGTATTACACCTTCGGCGGTTGCAGAGGAAAGTGCTGCGGGACTGTGGGTGGATGTTGGGAGTGAAGTAAGTGTGGACCAGGGTGCCCAAGAGGGAACAGCCCCTGCGTAAGGCGGACAAGGAAGGGAACAAGAATATGTGTCTAGGGTGGTGGCACCTCGCCAGAGGTGGGCTGAAATGGCTGCTAATGATGTGGATGCTGATGGGACGGTAGGTAAGGACAAGGGGAACCCTATCGCTGTTGTGGGAGGGAAGAAAGGACTGAGGGTGGAAGTGTGGGAGATGGGTCAGACACGGTTTAGGGCCCTGTTGACAACGGTGCTGAGGAATTCTCGGGTGAAAAAGGTGGACATTTAGGAGGTTCCCTTATCAAAGTTCGCCTCATCGGAACATAGGCCACAGAGACAAAGGAACTCGGAGAGCGGAATGGAATCTTTACACGAAACAGGGTGCAAGGATGTATAGTCCAGGTAGCTCGGTGGATTTATAGTGGATGTTGGTGGTTAGTCTATCCTTTGGTTAGTCTTTCTTTCAGTCTATCTTTCCGTTTTTGTCTGTAAAAAGGTAATTAACCTGGCCAAAACTGCATAAAGATGTTGTGCAGTTTTGTAAAGCTTACTTGTAAAGTTGTTGACAAACTTCAACATGTAATTAAACTGGCATTCCTATTCTCATTTGGGAGTAAATTACTGCAGATGCTGCAATCTATATGGAATACAAAAAACGCTGGCTATCACAGCAGGTCACGCTGCCCGACCCATTGTGATCTGCAGCACTTTTATGTCTTCACCGCTATTCCCAGACAGGCTTTTAAGGAATCATTCAGTCATGTATTACTTAAACTTGTAGGACAATTACTTACAACAAAAGCTGGAAATGACCATATTCTTACAGTTATGGATATGACCACTCAATTCCCAGAAGCTATTCCTCAAGAACAATCAGAGCTAAATTGGTAGTAGAAAAATTAACACTAATTTTCACCCGGTATGGCCTGCTAATGGAAGAACAGTCAGTCAAGTATCAAATTTTAGTCAAAAGCTTTTCAGGACATTGTTATCAGTAGCTTGGAGATTAAACAACTAACATCGTCTGTGTACCATCCACAGACGTAAGGTACTTTGGAGAGGTATCATCAATCTCTGAAAACCATGATCAAAGCCTATTGTTTACAGTATCCAAAGTATTGGGGAAAAGAATTAGATTTTCTCTTATCTGTCAGCAGAGATTTTCCAAATAAATCTATTGGCTTTAGCCCGTTTGGATTAGTTTACGGTTGAAACAACTCCACAAAGGCCAGTATCCAATTACCAAGTCAGAGTCCTTGACACTGATCCAGCTTCCTCAGAGCCAGCACACAGAGTGAACAGAACCATTGATGTTCCTGTTTATCTTTTTATCTTTTCTCTTTTCTTTTTTTTCTTCTTACCCCCACATTACCGCCTAACTGCGGTAGTGCTTATTTTTTCCCCAGCACCCATGTTGTGTGTTGCAGGTGTGAGACACAGTGAGAGACACAAGTTGTACGAATCTTTATTCAATTTCCACCACCAGGAAGATAGGAAACACCTGAGTGGCCAGTGACAAGCAGTGCCCTTCACAAAAGGGCAATGCTGTGTGATGTTCCTGTTTATATCTGTCAGCTAGGGCTCCCTGATTGGAGGAGATTAACAGCCCAATCAGAGAACTCATATTCTATTAGGTCCACCTGGCTGGGCTCATTGCAATCACTACAGTGGTCATGAAATTACTGGACTGATAAAAGTTATTGGAGTTAAATTATTAAGCCGAGAAAAATGAACCTTCAATGTTAGACTAAGCGTCACATTTCTAAAGAGGTTGACAGGAATATGTAGGGTTCGACAGGAACATCTGAAAGCTTCCCAAAACAAAATGAAAGAGTGGCAAGAAACTAATTTATCTCAATGTGCTATGAAGTGCAATGTAATTTAATGGAGGATGCCAGCATTGAGTGCCAGTGGGGACATTGAGATTTCAAAGCAACTAATGTGTAATGAGGCTGGTTTAATGAATGATCCCAGAGTTAAATAAAAAATCTGAGGAAACAATGACTATAATACAGTAGAATTTAGTATTCAGCTTGACAGCGGCTGGAGGGATACCTGGGGAGCAAGGTACGCCGCAGAGGAAGAGGAAAATGGGGGAAGTGGGAGGAGGAGTGATTGGGTAGGTCCTCCCCTTTCCCAACACTGTCTCCCATTCTCCCCCAAGTCAAACTCACTGCCACTGAATTCCATTTGAAAACATTACTTCAATGTACAGTGCAGACGTTGTGAAGGACATCTCAAAAATTTTACACAATGACATATTGAGTCTGGAACTGTGCACATAAGCATTTCTGGTTTAGCACACATGAACAGTTGATGCAGTTGAGCATGCCAGCAGACATGCCTTCAAAATGTACTAAATAATCAGGGAATTAATGTGGGAATATTAATATATTACTTAAGAAAAAGTTCTAGAGAAGTTAATAGCGCAAAATTCCAATACGCCCCTTGCTCCAGATGGGTTTATCATTGGATATTAACAGAAGTAGCCATAGTGACAGAGAATGCACTGGTAGTAATATTTCAAGACTCCGCAGAATTTGGAAAAGGTCCAGATGATTAGAAAACTGCCAATGTTACACCTTATCCAAAATCAGAAGGAGACAAAAAAAGGTAACTTGCAGATCGTGCACTTCATCTGTCATCAGGAAAATTTTAGAATCTATGATAAAGGATTGCAAAACAATTAGAAATACAAAATATAATCAAGTAGAGTTATTATTGTTCCATGAAGAAGAAATCATGCCTGAAAATGTTATTGGACTTCCTTGACAAATTAACAAGCAAGATAGATAAAAGCAACTAGTACTCATATCTGAATTTCCAAAAAGTGCACAGTACCTTATTGAACACAAGGTTACTTAATTAGATCAGAGCCCCTGGTGTAGGGCATAGTGTGCTACCATGGTTAGAGGACTAGCTTATGAAAAACATGAGTGTTGAGATAAAGGGGCCATCTTTAAGATAGTGACTTGTAACTCATGAAGTGCCACAGGGATTAGTGCTGAGGCCACGATTATTTACAATATGTATGACTGACTTGGATGCACTACTTTGAATGCACTAATTTCGCTGAGTTTGCAGATGACACAAAAATAGGTAGAAAGGCAAGTGATGAAGATGACTGTAAGTGTCAATGGAGGGTCACTGATAGGTTAAGTGAATGAGTAAAAACTTGGAACATGTAAAATAATGTGAGAACATGTGAGGTTCCTTTGGCAGGAAGAATAGAGACACTGAATATTACTTAAATTGATAAAGACTGCAGCAAGCAGTGTCACAAAGGGATTTGGGGAATCCTCATGCAGACATTGCATAAAGCCAGCACGAGTTAGATGGGGAATAAGTAGAATGCTGGTCTTTATTTTCAAGGGAATTGTGACGATACTATCACTTTAAAAAGGTTATTTTATCCTGGTTTTTTTGACAGAAATTGTAAAGGCAGAAGTGCCGAAGAGTCTACGGAGCAAGAAAGCTAATAAAGTTGAACGGAAGGGGAGTGGCCAGTTCTCCCAGTTCAAAGTTTTCTAGTTTTTTTTTTGAGCTGTAGCAATCACAAGATATTGGAGTCCAGAGGGTTGCAAGCTTCAGTAAAGGATTCTCTGAAATTTCTGTGGATGTTGTTCCTTCCTGTCTATAAGAATCTGTGTTTGAACTTACCTTTGCCAAGGAGTGTGTTTCTGGGATGTTACTATATTGGAACAGTTAATTAGTAAAGTAGCTGTATCGGGTCAGCTAAGTATGCCAACAATTAAGTTATTCTAAATTCCACTTCTTTTTGTTTGTGTTTCAAATGCAGTGTTTAAACTAATTCTGTTTTGGTTAAAGCCGAACGGTTTAACCAGTTGCACCACCCAGTGAAACACCTACTTCACATCTACCTTTTAAAAACGAGAAAGTTAGGGTCTCAGCTACCTTAAAATATTTTGAGGGAATCTGACCTGCTCCATAACAGAATGGATTGCAATAACAAGAAATTCTTGCCAAGACTGTATAAGGAACTAGTTAGACCACACCTAGAATACCATGAATAATTCTGTTATCTAAGGAAAGATATACTGGCATTGGAGGCAGTCCAGAGAAGATTTATTAATTTAATCTGAATATGAAGGGATCCTCTCATGAGGAGAGGTTGTATAAGTTGAGCTTGTACTCAATGGAGTGAGAGGAATGAGATGACTTTCTTGAAATTATAAAATTCTTCAGGAGATTGGCAGGTCAGATGCAGATACGTTGTTTCCACTCATGGGAGGGCATACAGCCAAAGGCATCATCTCAAAACTTCCCCTTGAAAACAGAGATAAGGAGGGATTTCTTCTCTTAGAGGATTGTGAATGTGTGTATTTCTTTACTGCAGAGGGCTGTCAAATCTGAATCATAAGTGTGTTCAAGGCCGAGATAGACGGATTTATAATCAGTAAGGGAATCAGCAGAGGAAAAAACTGGAAAGTGGAGTTGAAGATTATCAAATGAGTCATAATCTGATTGAATTCACAAAGCAGCCTAGATGGTATATCAGGAATAAAAGAATGACGACAGAAAGATTAGGGCCAATCAAGGATATTAGTGGGAAGTTGTGCGTGGAGTCCGAGGAGATAGGGGAAACATGAAATGAATATCTTTTGACAGTATTCACACTGGAAAAAGACAATGTTGTCAAGGAGAATATTGAGATACAGGCTACAAGACTAGACGGGAGATTGAGTTTCACAAGGAGGACGTGTTAGCAATTCTGGCAAGTGTGAAAATAGATAAGTCCTCTGGGCCGGATGGAATTTATCCTAGGATTCTCCTAGAAGCCAGGGAGGAGATTGCAGAGCATTTGGTTTTGATCTTTATGTCATCATTGTCTACAAGAATAGTGTCAGAAGATTGGAGGATAACAAATGTTGTTCCCTTGTTCAAGAAGGGGAATAGAGACAATCCTGGTAATTCGAGACCAGTTAGCCTTACTTCGGTTGTGGGTAAAGTATTGGAATAGGTTATAAGACATAAGATTTGTAATGATCTAGAGAGGATAAGTTGATTAGGTTTTCTGAAGGGTAGGTGGTGCCTCACAAACCTTATTGAGTTCTTTGAGATGGAGACCAAACAAGTGGATGAGAGTAAAGCGGTGTTGTGGAGTATATGGATCTCAGTAAGGCGCTTGATAAGATGCCTCACAGTAGGCTATTGCGCAAAATATGGAGACATGGAATTGAGGGTGATTTAGCAGTTTGGATCAGAAATTGGCTAGCTGAAAGAAGACAGAGGATGATGGTTAATGGGATATATTCACCCTGGGTTCACTTACTAGAACCTGTTTTGGCGCCACTGCTGTTTATTATTTTTATAAATGACGTAGATGAGGACATAGAAGGATGGGTTAGTAAATTTGCACATGACAGTAAGGTTGGTGGAGTTGTGGATAGTTGCAGGTTACAGAAGGACATAGATAAGCTGCAGAACTTGGCTGAGAGGTGGCAAATGGAGTTTAATGTAGAAAAATGTGAAGTGACTCACTTTGGAAGGAGCAAGAATAAAGAGTACTGGGCTAAAGGTAAGATTCTTGGCAGCGTAAATGAGCAGAGAGAGATCTCTGTGTTCATGCACGTAAATCCTTGAAAGTTGCCACCTAGGTTGATAGGGTTGTTAAGAAGGCATGTTGCTTTTATTGGTAGAGGAATTGAGTTTTGGAGCCACGAGGTCATGCTGCAGCTGTACAAAACTCTGGTGTAGCTGCACTTGGGAGTATTGTGTACAGTTCTGGTCACTGCATTATAGGAAGGATGTGGAAGCTTTGGAAAGGGTGCAAAGGAGATTTATTAGGATGTTGCCTGATATGGGGGAAGGTCTTATGAGAAAAGGCTGAGGGACTTGAGGCTTGTTGCGTTAGAGAGAAGATGGTTAAGAGGTGACTTAATAGAGACATACAAGATAATTAGAGGGTTAGATAGGGTGGACAGTGAGAGCCTTTTTCCTTGGATGCTGATGGCTAGTTCAAGGCGATATAGCTTTAAATTGAGGGGTGATAGAAATAGGACAGATGTCAGAGATAGTTTTTTTACTCAGGAGTAGTCGGGGCATGGAACGCACAGCCTGCAACAATAGTAGACTTGCTAACTTTAAGGGCATTTAAATGGTCATTGGATAAACATGTGGATGAAAATGGAATAGTGTAGGATAGATAGGCTTCAGATTGGTTCCACAGGTCAGCGCTACATCGAGGGCCAAAGGGCCTATAATGCGCTGTAATGTCCTATGTTCTATGGGCCGAATGGCGAACTTCTACTCCTATGCCACATGGTCACTCTAATCAGTAATTCTTCAAAAATAATATACTTTTCTCATTTTCAGCTATTCAAAGATACCCCTTACAGGTAGATTTTTCACTATTAACTTATGATTTTTCTGTAATGTTTCACTGATTTTTTTTTGCTTCAAAATGATTCCAAGTACAGCTTTCACCCTCAGGTCCAGTTGCCTCTGCTTCCACAAGGCAAGTGAAACACTGGAGTCTTACCCTCTCTTTTATCTGCTCCTGAATTAAGCTGTCTCCCACAGGTCTGGTTTCTCGCCTCTCCCAAAAGATAAGTAATATTGTTATAAACTAATAACAAGCATGCATTTTTGGTTTATAAATGACAGGGCTCAGTGTAACTTAGTATTTTTGGGATATCAAATACAGCACTCATTAAAAGCAGCAAATAATTAATGATGCCATGATGCAATTGTAACAGAGGATGCTGGTGCATTGATGACAGACTTCAGCAAAACAATGATAACAACATTAATGATAGTGCTAAGAAATAGCAGCAAATGGAGTATTAATGACGTAGTGCGTGGTAACAGAAAGTGTTGGATTATTAACGACAGCATACAGAGACAATAGAAAATGTTGCGTATCAATAGGAGTACTCAAAAAAAAGCAGAGAATATTAGCTAATATTAATGAAGGCACTCACTAAAAGCAGCAGACAATATGGACAAATAATGATGCCACTCATTATTTGGCAAAGAGTGTAAGATAGTTAATAAGAACATTCAATAGCAAGAGTGGATGTTTGAACATTTGAATGTAGAGAACGTTGGGAGTATTTATCTCAGTGTTCAGTAACAACAAGAGAATTTTGGAGAATTAATGACCAGACTTGGTCGCAGCAGCATTTACTGATAATAGAGAATGTTGGCATATTCATGACAGTTCCAGTAACAGCAGAGTATCTTGAAGTTTTAATCCAGCAGTCAGTAACAGTAACCAAAAAATAATGGAGTTTTAATGACAGCTCTCATTAAATGCAGAGGATGATGCGTGTTAGTAGCAACACTTATAGAATCATAGAATTTTACAGTACAAGAGGCCGGTTCCCAAAAAGCTGCCCAGCTTGTACTATTCTCAAGCCCTATCTCCATAGTCCTCTAAATTCATCATTTAGCAATTCATTTTGTTGAAGTGTGTTGAAGCTGCTGAAGATAAAATAAAAATGGTTAAAAAGGGAAGCAGCCGTTCCCGCAGCTACAGCATGATCCTCCAGTGAGCAACACAAATTATTAGAAGGGGAACACAGCACTTAGTTGAAGCCTTGCCATCTGAGAAACAACTGTCTAGGTGGTACATTCATGCACTGACAAAAACAAATATCTACCTTAGGGATTAAATTAGTTTTGGGATATGGAGCAAGCAAAGACAACTTGACCTCAACAGCGAGCACAGGAATATAAAATACACTGCCACTTCACTGCTGCCAATTTTGGCAGAGACCAGTTTCACCAAAGTTGCCTCAACCCCCCACCCTACCCACACTGCATTACTGATCAAATTAAAATGATACATATTTAATTTCAATTCATTTGACATAATTATCAAATGCCAAGGAAACAAATTTCCCTGTTAATAGGCAATTTATAATTTGCAGTAAACATTTGTTATTGGAAGAACTAGTCAGTGCAAAATGATTTTCACTGAAAAAAATCACATCTCACACTCATTTACCAGAAGGTGTGCCACTTAAGTGAGTGGAATAAATAAATGACTCCGCTTTTCTACCTCATCTCTATGCTACCACCACATAAATGTAAGAAATGTTAACTGGTTCTGCTGCAGAGTAAATGGCCTCGTTTAAGTTAATGAAACCCTTGACAGTACTGACACATTGAGACAGTACTGACACATTGAAAATGTACTGCATTCAGGAGCTGGGCGGCTGGTTCCAGTCCTTTGTGAACACCCTCAGATTAATTTATAGCTCAAACTGGGCCCCTTCCCCACAGTAATAGGGTCCATGGAACCATTCTCCCGATACAGAAGTCTAACAAGTGATTAAGCGTGAAATTGTGTTGGCAGCCTAAATCCTCAGCAACTCATTAGCCATAGTCAATAAACAAACAGGTCTCCTCAAGCTGACCTTCCTGCAGCATGAAAGCTTCACACTAGCTTACTCTGTGACAGTCTCAAGCTCCTGCACAGGTCATTTTGATTCTCAGTTGTCACCATGACTGCAGTGAAGTTAGAGGACTGTACCATTCCCCCTGTCACACTTTCACAACTATCTCTACTGAGCTTAGTAATAAAGGAAGTTAGAATGAGAGCAAACATAATAACATAAGAAACGGGACAGGCAGGAGGCCCATTTAGTACCCCGAATTAATAAGATGATGGCTTATTTACCCAAGGCCTAAAACTTCTCTTCTGTTCCAACTCAAGTGGTGGAAGAAGTCATAAACGTCAACTCTCCAATATTTCAAAGATCTAATTTCTCTTAGCAATCTAACCTCCAGAACTCTCTAGTATAGAGAATTCCAGACATTTAGTACTGTCTGGAAGAAGAAATTATTTTGTATCTCAGAGGATGGTGGGACCCTGGAAGTCATTGTCTGTAAGAGTTGTGGAGGCAAAAACCCTCATTACAATTAAGAAATATATAAATGTGTATCTGCGAAGTCAAGGCATACAAGACTATGGGCCAAGTGCTGGAAGATGGAACTAGAATAGTTCCGTGGCTGTTTTTGGCCAGCGCAGATGTGATGGGCCAAGCAGACTTTTTTTGTGATGCAGTTTCTATGACTAAATAATTGGGCACCTAGCACTGATCCTTGTGGCACCCGACTAGTTACATCTTTCCAACTTGAAAAAGATCCATTAGTCCCGACTCTGTCTTCTTTCTGTTAACCTCAATTTGCTAATACATTGCCCGAAAACCATGAGGTCCCATCCTGTGCAATACCTTACTGAATGCCTTCTGAAATCCAAATATGCTACATTTACTGGCTTCCCATTAACAACCCTGCTTGTTCCATCTTCAAAGAACTTTAGAAACTTTTGCAAACATGATGTCCCTTTCACAAAACTATGTTCACTCATTTGGACTGTGTTATGTTTTTCCTGAATGTCCTTTTTTTTCCTGAATACTAAGCTCTATCATTTTCCTAATGTCACATGTTAAGCAAAAATCTGTTAACTATTCAATTAGATCATGGCTGTCTTTTTTTATACATTAACCCTATCTGTCCACTATAATTCCATGGCCTTTGGTACCCAACCGAACAGAAGTTTATTCTCAGTTTGGGAATAATAATAATAATTCTTAATTCTAAATTCTTTATAACAATTATTATTATGGGCTGACAAAATTCCAACAATAGAACAGAGACTTGTGAGACAGAACTTGCCTCATTCCTGGCCAAGCCACTCCAGCATAGCCAGAACACTGGTTATAATCTGACAAAATGCACACAAATCACACAAAAGATCAGACAAATCCAACCCAGCCAATTACTGTCCCAAAAGTCTACTTTTGATTATCAATGAAGTGGTGGAAGAAGTCATAAATGGTGCTATCAAGTTGCCCTTGCCTTGTAATAACATACTCAATGACTCCTCAACATAGGTTTTGCCTGGGCCACTCAGCTCCTGACCTCAACACAGATTTAGTTCAAATATGGTTAGAAGACCTGAACTCCACAAAGGAGATGACAGTGACTGTTATTAGCGTCCATACACTATTTGACCAAGTGTAACATAAAGAGGGCTTAGTGAAGCTCCAGTCAATAGGAATCGGGAAAACTCTCCACTCTATCATACCCAACTAAAAAGAGGATAGTTATGCTTGTTGGAGATCAGTCATCTCAGCTCCAGAACCTCTCTCCAGAGGTCCTTCGGGGAAGTCCTTAGCCTGAGTGTCTTCAGTTGTTTCCAAGGACCTTCCCCCCCATCATAAATCAGATGTGGGTACTTTCAATGTCTAACACTATTCATAAATTACCATTGACCAGAAACTGAACTGGACTCATCATATAAATACTGTAGCTACAAGTACAGGTCAAAGGCTAGGAATACTGCAGTGGGTAACTCACCTCCTGAACTCTCTAAAGCCTGTCCACCATCTATAAGACTTGTGTCAGGAGGGTGATGCAATGCGCTCCATTTGCCTAAATAAGTACAGCTCCAAAACACACAACAAGCTTGATATCATCCAGGATGAAGCCGTCTGCTCGATTAGTATCATATCCACAAATATTCACCCCCAATTCTCTAGTTTACCACTAATCTTTGCCACATAGTGCAAAGTTGAAATGGAAAGCATACAGTCATTAACTTGCTTAAACATGATTGATTTTCTTTCAACCTAGAATCCCTCTTCTCACTAAGGTATATCTTTGTTATGAGCCATGAACTATTTAAACATCTGCCATTATCCATCAACTGCCTTTTTTACTAAACACCTTTCCCAATCCACTCCAGCCACCTCTGCCCTCATCTCTTTGCAATTAGCCCTAATTAAATGTAAAACAGTTGTTCTTGACCGAAGTTTCTTACTTTCAAACTGAATGCTAAATTCTACCATATTTTGGTCACTACCTCCACATATTAAAAGGGACCCAGGAAAAACTGGTGAAGCATCCCAAATATTAACCTGTTTGGCACTAATCTTTGACATTGTCTGTACTTCACATTTTATAGCATATAAATCAAGAATGACCCCAGTTTTGACAAGCGATTGTAAAAGTGTACCTGTCCCAATTTCGACAAATTATTCAAAATTGATACTTTATCTTCCGAAGAGAACTATAATTGCTCTTTGACAATAAATCTCCCGATAGAAAAATGTTTGAGATAGGGTTGAAGGGATCCACAGTGAAAATTGGGTTAAAGGAAGCTTTTGGAGGGGTTTCAGCTTTTTGTTGTTTTAGATGGATACTAGATTAAGAAAGATAACTGATATTTTGCTGCATTCTGTGGTCAGTATAAACAAATTAGTTGGCTCAGAGGTCTCCTATTTGATCATATTGTTGAAGGACAAGATTTTGGTATTCAGCTGGATGCATTGGTTGTAGATGGTTTTCCAGAGCTCATGTTGTAAGTTGTCATTATAATCAACTTCTAAGTGCTTCCTCTTCATGAAGGTGTTTGATAGCCTTTCAAGAAATCCATGTCTCCCAATCATATTGATGGATGAACCCTGCAATTTTGCCATGAGTATTGAGACAATGACGAATGGATCTTGTCCCTTATCTCCCTTATCTCCTTCCAGGTGAATCATGGTTAGGGAGCAGAGATTGGACCTTTATATTTAAAGATCAGGTAGTCAGGACACTCCCCGAGATAATATAGTTGGACTTGTATTACCCTTTGTTCTGATCATTGGTAACAAGAAATCCATATAAGGTGGTTCAGCAAAATCTTTCGAGTCATTTTTTACAGGAATTCTATCCAATTGATGCATTGGTATGATGGAACTTGATTGTTGGCTCACTGCCTTTCCCCAAGATTTGTCATCATTGGCAGGAGTGCCTTTTTAATGCTTTGTGAGATTTCTTTGCAGTTGGTACAGAATATTAGCAATGCTTGAGAAGTTAGAACTGCATTAACAGTAGTAACCCAAGAAGCTTCCTCATGTTTCCCACAGTTATTGCTTATTAAAATAGAGGTTCTCAATTGCATCTATTTCTGTAGCCTCCATGTTACAAATCTCATATGTGATGATCCAACACAGATTCTTGACCTAACTTTTGAACAAAGAACATTTTCAAGTCTTTTTTTTTAATAGATATTTTTATTGAAAAAAGAACATTTTAAAGATTTTTTACAAAATTACAAAAGTAATACAAAGAAGTATGCACATCAATATAAAATTAAGTAAATTAAAAAATAAATAAATAATAACCAAGAAAGAAAAATCCAACTAACTACAAAGCTATCCTACAAACCAAAACATAAAACAGAATATCACACATTACCAGCAATAAACAACAAAATAATTAAATAACTAGATGCATGCTCAAAATAGATTTACACCAAGTCATTATAAAACCTGTATTTATACGGGATTGCTCCTCCCGGAGGTCCCCGGACCAGCCAGAACCACTACCACAGCCAGACAAAAGCCCTGGACAGTATGGCTGAAATATCTTTGTCAATATAGTTCAAAAAGGGCTGCCATGTTTTATAGAATAATTCAGTTTTTTGGTGCACCATATCTGTAAAGAAGTCAAGGGGGATATATTACATGATTAACCTGTGCCAGTTCGAGAGTCCTAGAGGGCTACCCAGTTCACTAAAATCTTTCCTTGCACAAAAGGAAAGAGTGGTAAATAATTTCCTCTCATGCACATCCAAGGAGGGAAAATCTGAAGAGCCCAAAAGCAGAGACATTGGATCCGATCTAATCGGCATACCCAAGATCCCGGTCAAGACATTCGTTACTCTATCCCCAATACTTCCGGATCTTATGGCACTTCCATAGACAATGCGTGAGAGTGGCAACTTTTATTTTGCATATAGGACACATTAGGGATGCTCCTGCCTTGAATTTTGCGAGTCGTTCAGGTGCCATATGAGCCCTGTGGAGTATCTTTCATTGAATAGCCTGAGTTCTATTACAAACAGAGATCTTTCTGGCATTTTCTCAGATGTTCTCCCACATTTCTGATAAGACTTCCAACCCTAATTCTTGATTCCGGGTTTTAAATAATCGTTCCATGTCCTTAGATACTTTATTATATAATGAGTGATAAAGAGGACTAACCGAGGGGGGGGGCTGCCATCAGCCATAGCACTCTCCTTTCCCTATCCGATTTGTAGGGGTTAATTATCAGTGTGGTCTTCTTTTGTATCTAGTCTCATATTTGGAAATACCGAAAAAGGTCCCTGTTAGGCAATCCAAACCTCTGATATAGCTGCTCAAAGGACATCACAACCTCCCCATCGAACAGATCTCCAAAGCAGGAGATACCTCTGGACTTCCAAGTTTTAAATGTAGCATCTGTCACCCCTGGCTGAAATCTGCATGCCCCCACTATAGGAGTATAAGGAGAGGTTTTTTGCAGGTTACCGTCATCTTGTCGCATTATCCTCCAGGCTTTAATTGTATTTAATACAATAGGTTTTTACAATAGTCCATTATAGCTCTCCTCTTGTCCATAAATATAAGATCGATGAGGGGGCATTTTTCTTGGGAGGTCTCAATATCTAGCCAGATTGATTGTGGGTCACAAGAGACCCAATCAGCTACATAGTACAATAAGGAACTCAATTGACACCTCCTAAAATCTGGAAAGTCCAATCCTCCCCTTGCTTATGAAAGCTGCAGCTTTACTAATTTAATAAGGGGCTGTCTATTATTCCAAATAAAAGCGCTGAGCCAGCCGTCAAGCTTATGCAATGCCTGTCTTGGTAGCATCAGGGGGTGCATTCTCATAGGATATAAAAAACGAGATAGGATATTCACCTTAACTAGGGCTACTCTGCCTAATCAGGATATTGGAAGATCTCCTCAACTTTGAAGGTCCTGTCTTATTTTCTCTAATAAGTGCACAAAATTAGCTTTATACAGCTGTGCGAATACTGGGGTGATAAAAATACCTAAGTACAGAAAACCTTCTAGTGACCACCGAAAGGGAAAACAAGATCCGTCCGGTAAATTAGATACACTGGCAAGACCTTCCAATGGCATAGCCTCAGATTTCATGAAATTGATTTTATAGCCTGAGAACATACCAAATAAGTCAAAAGTGAGGACTGCAGATGCTGGAAACCAGAGTTTAGATCAGAGTGGTGCTGGAAAAGCACAGCAGGTCAGGCAGCATCCGAGGAGCAGGCAAATCGACGTTTCGGGCAAAAGCCCTTCATCAGGATTCCTGCCCGAAATGTCGATTTTCCTGTTCCTCGAATGCTGCCTGACCTGCTGTGCTTTTCCAGCACCACTCTGATCTATACATACCAAATAAGCTGGATTAGGTGGGGCACAGATATCAAAGGATCACTTAAGAAGAGGACATCATCCGCATATAGAGTGATTTTATGTTTGCCCGATCCAATCCTCGGAGCCATTACATTAGGGTCAGTACGTATAGCTTCTGCCAGTGGTTCAATCACTAACATGAGTAATAATGGTGAAAGAGGATATCCCTGACGACATCCCCTGCCAACACTAAAGCTATCCAAACTTAGACCATTAGTGATCACCGCTGCTTTGGGATCATTATATAACACTGAAACCCATTTACTAAATAACTCTCCAACACAGAACCTTTAGTGTATAAAAAAGATATGGCCATTCTACCCAATAAAATGCCTTCTCTGTGTCCAAGGAGACAGCTAAACCCGGTATTGTATCATATTTAAGACCCTTCTGATATTATTAGTTGACCTGCGGCCTTTTATAAACCCCGTCTGGTCCTCTTTTATGGTAAGACCCTCTCCAATCTTAATACTAACATTTTAGAAAGAATTTTGAAATCCACATTTAGTAAGGATATGGGTCTATATGATGAGCAATCTTCTGGGGCCTTTCCCTTTTCAAGAATAAGAGAGATATTCGCTTCTCTCAACGAAGATGGGAGTCAGCTCTGACTATGTGAATAAATATACATATTTATGAGTGGCCTGGCCAGTTCCCCTATAAGTTCTTTATAGAACTCAACCTGGAATCCGTCTGGTCCAGGCGCTTTGCCGCGTCAACAACTTCCTGGGTTGTCAGGGGGGCATTCAAGATCGGCACTTGTTCCGAGGTTAAGGCCGGAAGGGTCAGATTTTTTAAAAAAGATTCCATCTTCTTAGTTCTATCCTCACAGTCCTGCAATTTATACAGTTCAAAATAGTCATGATTCGGAGATGCCAGTGTTGGACTGGGTGTACAAAGTTAAAAATCACACAACACGAGGTTATAGTCCAACAGGTTTAATTGGAAGTACACTACCTTTCGGAGCGACGCTCCTTCACCTGATGAAGGAGCGTCGCTCCGAAAGCTAGTGTGCTTCCAATTAAACCTGTTGGACTATAACCTGGTGTTGTGTGATTTTTAACTTAGTTCAAAATAGAACTTTCTAAAGGCTGTATTGATCTTTTTACGATCACAAGTCAGGGTACCAGCACTTTCTACAATGGACGTAATGGCTTGAGGAACCTTTTTTCTTTCTAGCAAGATATACTAGGTATCTGCCAGGCTTATCGCCATATTCCTATAGTCTCTGCTTTGCGAATAATATTTCCCTCTTTGCTATTTGAGTAAGTGCGGTATTCAAGGCTGCTCTAAGGGCTGCGATCCTTTGTAACTTAGTAATGGAAGGCCTGTTAAGATACACTGTCTCAGCTGCCTTCAAGTGAGCCTCGAGCTGATGCTGTTACTCTCCATTTTCCCTTTTCCAGGTTGCAGAATATGAGATGTTTAAGTCTCGCGCATAAGCCTTAGTGGTCTCCCACATCATCGACGGGTTACTGGTCGTACCTGAGTTAATTTCCCAAAAGGTTTTGAATTCCTGCAAAAGATACTTTATAAATTTGCCATCCTTCAAAAGAAGGGATCCATACGCCAATATCGGGGGCCTATCCCATCGTCCCTAATCTTGACATCCATATATACTGCGCCATGATCAGAAATAGCTATATTACCTATTTTACGAGACAGTATAGAATTCAAAAGGGTCGTGGAGGCAAAAAACATATCAACTCTGGTATGGCACTTGTGTGGGTTAGAGTAGAAAGTAAAGTCTCTACCCTAGGGGTAAAGGCACCTCCATACATCCACTTGCCCAAGCTCCTTATTCAGATCCGCCAGTTGTCTAGATCTCAAAGATATATCCGTAGTGCTCTAAGGTAGCCTATCTGTCGCTGAGTCCGTAATACAGTTAAAATCTCCTCCTATATTTGTATGGCGGACTCCAAAAGCCATCAACCTAGAGAAAGCTTCCATTACAAATTTAAAGGGGTGCGCCGGGGGGCAATAAAGATTCAAAATTCCATATTCCTCTCCATGTATTAGAGCTTTGATCAATATATACCGTCCAGACTCATCTTTTATCTGGCTTAACATTTGGAAAGGAAGATTCTTCCGAATAAGAATGGCTACTCCCCTACTTTTTGAACCGAAAGATGAGAAAAAAGCCTGATCATAAATGTTCTTTGTCAAGTAGATGTGTCTCCTGTAAGAGAGCTACATCAACACTTTCTTTTTTGAGACTCGATAATATCTTTTTCCTTTTGATTGGTGAATTACTCCCCTTGACATTCTAGGTGCACGACCTAAGCGAATGGCTAGCCACGATCGTCCAGGCAAGCCCGAGACTCCCCAGGAGGAAGAACCCCACTCAAAAAACCTTGAATAAGGACCATAAGAATTTCACAAATACAAAAATTCTTTAAAACATTTGAACCAACACAATTAAAAACTATTCCTAAGTGAAAAAAACAACGCAAAACATATTTGAAAGGAGACTTTCCCCCTTGCACCCAGGGGGCATAACTACCTATCAATAACCCCATCATAACCTCTCCTAGCTAGGGCCCTGCCCTCAGCCTAGGCATTATAGAATGGAGTAGACAAATTCAAATATTTTATAAAACCAGGATTGAAAGTGAGCAATCCTCTTTTCCTTTTTTTTCTCAGGCGGTTGCTTCTCAGCTTTAAGTCCATCCAAAACCGCACCAGTTCCTTCCATTCTTCTCTTTTCTCCATTATTCTTCACTCAGACACCAGGATTCTCCTTACACTCACCAAGCAATCTATGTGCCCCTCCATCTTTTAGCACAGGACGAAAGGTGCTAGAATACTTAGAGCAAATTTCTTTGGCTCCACATGACTTATTGAAGTAATGATCTTAGATCTGTAAAAGTGATGCAAGCCCATTCAGCCTCCTGATTCCTGATCCAGTTCGGCTTGAACATTCTCTTTCTTCTCCACTACAGGAGTGGGTGCAGGGGTGTGTGTGTGTGAGTGCGTGTGTGTGTTGATCTGTCATAAGAGGTATGTACAGTTTGAAGTCGCATAAGGATTGGTAAGATGGCCATTTAAGAACTTGGTAACTTCCTGGCTCACTGTCTCTATGAGGCTGTTTGGTTCTAGATGGATCCATTTTTCTAAATGAAGTGATGCTGTGAATTGACTCTTGAGGAACAAAGATAACAGAAGGTGCATTTGTAATCAATTCCATACTAAGCACATGAGCGAAGTGATTCTGTGGGGTTCTCACAATACACTGGTGCAACACTGGATGTAGATGCAGATTGTTCATGACAAATGGTAATCTCACTATACTCCCACGGTACTGCATGCATTCTTGTGTCTTAAATAAAAGGATCTTTAATGAAGAAGTATTCAATTTATTTAGTGATATTGAAGCAATATACCTTCACATGAATATTGTTTCATTCAGTAGTTGTTCCGACCTAGTTAGGACAGATGGACCAATTGTTTTTCTTATACCACTCATCCACTAACCACAACAACAAAGTTTGAATTTAAAAAGTAAAGTGATATTGCCATTAATCAACAGAATACAGCCCAGCATCAGAAACAAGTCAATCGGCTTCCTGACGATTGCAAATAATAAACTACTTTATTCGAAAAAACTTAAGCAAAGTTCATTAATGAAAGGTTTAAAATAATCATACATAGTCAACTTCAACTGTTAAAGAAGATAACCCACACAACTACACAGGCACAGTGGTTAGCATTGCTGCCTCACAGCGCCAGAGACCCGGGTTCAATTCCTGCCTCAGGCAACTGTCTGTGTGGAGTTTGTACATTCTCCCTGTGTCTGTATGGGATTCCTCCCACAGTCCAAAAATTGCAGGTTAGGTGAATTGGCCATGCTAAATTGCCCGAAATGTTAGGTGAAGGGGTAAATGTAGGGGAAAGGGTCTGGGTGGGTTGGTCTTTGGAGGGTTGGTGTGGACTTGTTGGGCCGAAGGGCCTGTTTCCACACTGTAAATAATCTAATCTAACCTCCAAGGCTAGAGGAGGTTAGAAGTTATCTTCGAAGTAATTTGGCCAAGTAATAGTCACATTTTTAAAAATATTAACTTTCTCAAAATGCTGGTCTGCAGCTGAAGTAATTTTCCAGACAACTTGTTGGTACTGGGCTTTTGGATCAGTTATGACAGACTAAAATGTCTTTGGGACTGTACTGCTGGGAAAAAGGTCTCTTGTGGTGCAGTGGTAATGTCCCGACCTCTGAGCCAGGTGCCCATGTTCAAGTCTCATCTGTTTTAGAAATGTGTAAAACATCTCTGAACAACTTGATAAGAACACAGACTTTGAATTCTTTTTTTCCAGACAGTGTACAGTAAATTCAGATTTCTTTTGGAAATAAAGCCTTCCAATGGGATTTCAAAACAAACTTTGATAAGCAATTTCAAAGAAGAGATAGAAGGCAAAGTTTGTTTCCTTTGTGGCGAATTCTTTGTCTCTTTTCAAAACCAATGCTCTGTTTAACAGCCACAAACTGGCTTTCTCAAAGTATTAGTCTCAATGCCTCTATTGAAGCAGTTGGTTTTTTGCAACACTGTTGGTTATGTAGCCAGTGTCTTTTGCTTTATGTGTTCTTTGTGAAAATGTTCAAGATATATATTAGTCCAGTCAATGATAATACATGCGAAGACTTTCGGTAACATCTTCATAACATGGTACACTGGTTGAGTTATCTTTATTCAAAACTGCTCACCAGCCTTGGTTTTTTTTGGTTATTGTGCACCTTTTTTCTTCTCACAGTGAGTGATTTCAGTAATGAAAAACAAAAACATTCCAAAGCATCATGTATTCCTATTTCAGTTATGGCAGATTAGTAGCAAAATAAAGCTTCCTCAGCTCCACCTTAACCAGACAGGTCAGTCAGTAGTTCAGAAGACATGCTGGCTGCACAAAAATAACATTTTCTATTTCCCATTCCATTCAAAACTGTCATCTCACAGAGTGCAATTGCATATTTAGTGCTTAATTATGTTTGAACCCATGGGCCCATTAACAATGAGACTATGACTCAAACTCATTCCACATTAGACCTTTGTAGGCAGCAGACGGAGACTCTCAACCCAACAGTCTGAGCCAGACTTTAACTCAGGTGACAGAGGTCAAGGGGGCACAGAGCAGGGCTGGAGTGCTGAAGATAAGATTTACTGTGCAGGGACCTGTGCACAGTCATACTTTATTAAGCGTTTCATTACCTGTAAGCTTTCTACTTGTATTGAGATGGAATTACGTTCCAATCAATTAGTTTATTTACCACTAAAGTGGCATTGCTAATAGTTGAGGAGCACGGTCCTGCGGCAAGTCACCAATCCTTCAAAGGTTTAAGACCAGGCTGGCCTCTAACTTTTCAGGAGATCAACAATGTGTTCAACTCTGACTCCCCGACTCATTTTTACACAATATCCAGGTCCACCTATTTCTATACAGCAGCCTTAACAGGAAGACCTTTTAGAACAGAGATAAGGAAAAACTTCTTCAGTCAGACAGTGGTGAATCTATGGAATTCACTGCCACAGAAGGCTGTGGAGGCCAGGTCAGTGAGTATATTTAACACAGAGATTGGCACTTGTTTGTAAAGGGGGTCAAGGATTATGGGGAGAAAGTAGCAGAATGGGGCTGAGAAACTTATCAGCCATGATTCAATGGTGAAGCAGACTCAATGGGCTGAATGGCCTAATTTCTGCTTCTACATCTTATGGGTCCAGTGACCTTTACTCAGAACTGGATAATGAAGAAGAGCCACCGGACCCAAAATGTTTACTCTGGTTTTTCTCCACAGATGTTGCCAGACCTGCTGAGCTTTTCCAGCAATTTCTGTTTTTGTTTCTGATTTGCAGTTTTTATAAAAGTAGGGTGGTTTGCTAAAACTATACAAGTTATACATGCATTTGGAAAGACAGAGTTTGATTAGTAGCAGTCAGCATGGCTTTGTAGGTGGCAGATCATGCTTAGAGTTCTTTGATGAGGTGACTTGGAATGTTGATGAGACAGGACAGTAGACGTAGTCTATGTGGATATCAGTAAGGCCTTTGATAAGGTTCCACACGATAGACTGCTCTGTAAGGTTAAATCACATGGAACCCAGGGAGAGCAGGCAAACTTGATACACAATTAGTTTGATGGTAGGAAGCAGAGGGTAATAGTGGTTTGTCGGACTGGAGGCCTGTGACTAGTTTGTTACTGTTTGTTATCTATATCAATAATTTGGATGAGAATCTACAAAGCATGATTACAAAGTTTGCAGATGACACTGAAATAGACAGTATCGTGGACAGTGAGGAAGGTTATCAGAAATTGCAGTAAGGCCTTGATCAGCTGAGGACATCAGCTCAGAAATAGCAAACGGAGTTTAGTATAGATACATGCGAGGTCTTGCATTTTGGAAACTCAAATCAAGGTAGGAGTTTCACAGTAAATGGTAGGGCATTAAGGAATGTATTGGACCAGAGAAACTTTGGAGTTCAGGTGCACAGTTCTCTGAAAGTAGAGTCACAAGTAGACAGGGCAGTGAAGAAGGCTTTTTGCACACTGGCCTTCATCGGTCAGGACACTGAGTATAGAAGTCAGGCATTATGTTGCAGCTGTACAAGACGTTGGTGGGGCACTTGGAGTATAGTGTTCAGTTTTGGTCACCTTGCTTTAGGAAGAATGTTATTAAGCTGAAAAGAGTGCAGAAGAAATTTACAAGGATGTTGCCAGAACTCAACAGTCTGAGTTATAGGGAGAGGTTGGACAAACTAGGAATTTTTCTCTAGAGTGTAGGAGACGGAGGAGGGATCTTAAATAAGTGTAAAAGAGCATAAGAAACATGGATAGGATGAATGCACTCAGTCTTTTCCCCAGTGTTGGGGAATGGAGGACTAGAAGGTATCAGTTTAAGGTTAGAGGGGATAGAATAAAAGAGATCCTGAGAGGCAACTTTTTTTTTTACAGAGGGTGGTATGCACATGAAATGAGCTATCAGTGAAAGTGGTTGAGGCAAGTACATTAACAACAGTCAAAAGGCATTTGGATAAACATATGGATAGAAAAGGATTAGATAGATATGGGCCAAGTGCAGGGAAATGGGGTTAACATGGATGGACATTTTGGTCAGCATGGACCAGTTTGAGTCAAAGGGTCTAAGAACCAGTTAAATCACAGCTGGAACATTTTGAACAGTTTTGGGCCCTTACCTAAGGAAAGATGTAATATTGGAAAAAATTGGAAGAGGTGTGGGCTATCTGGGCCCTCAAGAAGGTACCACCATTCATGGCTGATCTAACGTTCCTCATATCACTTTCCTGCCCATTACTCATAACTCTGGACTCCCCTACTACCAGTAGAATCTATCTCAGCATTCACGGGCCAACGATTGACAGATAGTCCAGGTCAAGTGTGCTTTACTCAAAAAATGTAAAAGGTGGAAAGTATTGGAAATTAATTTACTGCATTTAATAACAACTGTTTATATTTAGTGTGGCAGGGGTGTTACGTATTATGCTTTACAAAATAATCCCTTTCCATGCCAACGGTGTTTAGGGATTAACAACTGGCAAGAGACGAGCCTTTTGTGATTCTGTGGGAGGAAACAAAACCAGGAAGTGTCAGTGAAAACGTCTGCATGTGATTTTTTGAAATGCTGGCTACGAATTGTTTGATCACACAAGTCAAATTCTGTAGTAGGATTCTACGATCATAAATAGTAAAGTGGGAGAAAACAATGAGAAACAAAGAGTAAACCTGTCCACAGTTGAAAGTATTGGTTTTTATTTTAAAAAGCACCACAGGAGTAACCAACACACATTAGGTGAAACGACAATAGATGTCAGAGATAACCTTCAAATAGAGGTTTGAATAAATTTTTGAATGCAATTTAGATCTATAATACCCGGTATGAAATATCACAACAAGCACATAGCAAACTGAAGTTCCGTTCCCGGAAATTGACACTTAAAGTGCAGAGAACTTTTACTGAGAAACTATCCCAATGAAGAGTTAACATCTTCAATGAAAAACATGAATAAGGAGAAATAACCAGCACACAGTTGGACAGAGAATAAAAATCAACACATCACACACTTTCTCTCCTGCACACCATCTTAACTTTATTCCTGTTGATACCTTCTCCAGGCCAAGGATGGCCAGGCCACATTAAACAGCATTTCTTATTAACCAAAAACGTGCAATTGATACCTTTACAATGGACACAACTTCTTTGAAGTCGTTTTAAAACATAACTTTCTACAAATGTTGAAGACATTACAAATTGCTTTACTGTGTTGTATCTGGGCTCAACCATCCTGGAAACAAATGTTCAAATTACAGCACGTTCTTAATATGATATATATTTTAGTAGCTAGCATTTTACATATTGTACAAATAACATGAAACATCGTGTAAAATAATTTCATTACAATAAGATTTATTTTGCAATAAAACTAATTTACTCTTTAATCTTTAATTTTTGTGATTTTCTTGCATTTCTTATTGCTATGGAATTTTAGCTTTGAGTGATTCCTTTCAGGCAACAGCAATTGCCTCTTCAGTGTAAAATTTGAATTTAATTACATAAAACTCATCACACTCACCTAGCTTTAAGAAATTGTCATTGCTTCATTTTCTTTAAACTGTTAATTAGACAATCATAATCATTTCATTTTAGTTGGCAATATGCACAAATTTCAGTGTAGATTGCTGCAGCATTAAACTTCACTGCAACTAGCCATTGTTTTTGGTTTTGAACTTTTCTAGAAACATCAGCATTGTGATATGGATAGACCAATATTGTGGTTTTGCATTCTTCATATTTGTTTTGAAAACCTGTAATGGATTGTGTGCAATTCTGGAATAGTTTGGCCCTGGAGTTAAGAAACATATCAACCATAACGGCAGCACAAGGGCATCCCTTCTGTCTCACACTGCAAGGGACCCAATTCAATTCCAGCCTCGGGCAACTGTCTGTGTGGAGTTTGCACATTCTCTTCGGGTCTGTGTGGATTTTGTCTCAGTGCTCCGATTTCCTCCCACAGTCCAAAGATGTGCACGTTGGGCGAATCAGCCATGGTAAATTGCCCATAGCATTCAGGGATGTGCAGGTTAGGTGCATTAGTTAAGAGAAATTTAGGGGAGTAAGTCTGGGTGGGTTACTCTTCAGAGGGTCGGTGTGGACTTGTTGGGCCCAATGGTCTGTTTCCACACTGTAGGGACTCTATGATTCTATGATAATCAAATTTTGGAGAAAACTTAATGAGCTGAATGGCCTAATTTTGACCTATATTGTATCATCTCAATTAACATTCTCGATGTGACCAAAAGTCCTACAATTTGGATTATTTGGTCAACTGCGTCAAGAACAACTTTCCTGATTGGTGGCAAGCCATGTGCTGTCATTTGAGAACTGGAATCCAAGAAGTTATTGCTTCTCCTTTGCTCCTTCACCACGAGATTCAAAAAAAATTCCTTTGTATTCTTTTAAGTTCAAAAAGTGTGGTGCTCGGGAAGCACAGCTGGTTAGGCTGCTCCATGGAGCAGGAGAGTCGTCATTTCGAGCATAAGCTCTTCATCAGGAATGTGGGTGTGCTGAAGGGGGCTCAGAGATAAATGGGAGAGAGGGGTGGGCTGGGGGTGAAGGTTGCTGGGAATATGATAGGTAGATGAAGGTGGTGGGTGATGGTGATAGATCGGAGCGGGGGGTGGGGCAGATAGGTTGGAAAGAAGATGGACAGGTAGGACAGGTCAAGAGGGCGGTGTTGAGTTGGAGGGTTGGATCTGGGATAAGGTCGGGGGAGGGGAGATGAGAAAACTGGTGAAATCAACATTGATCCTGTGTGGTTGGAGGGTCCCAAAGCGGAAAATGAGGCATTCTTCCTCCAGGTGTCAGGGGACCTACAATTTGGCAGTGGAGGAGGCCCAGGACTTGCATGTCCTTGGCGGAGCGAAAGGGGGAGTTTAAGTGTTTGGCCACAGGGCAGTGAGGCTGTTTAGTGTGTGTCCCAGAGATATTCTCTGAAACGTTCCACAAGTTAGTGTCCTGTCTCCCCGTTGGAGGCCACATCGAGAGCAACAGGCACAGTACATGACGCGTGTGGATGTGCAGGAAAATCTTTGTCGGATGTGGAAGGATCCTTTGGGGCTTTGAATGGAGGTGAATGGGGAGATGTGAGCTAAGGTGCTACACCTCTTTTGGTGGCAAGTGAAGGTGCTGGGAGTGGAGGAAGGGTTGGTGGAGGGCATGGACCTAACAAGGGAATGGTCTCTGCGGAATGCAGATAGGGGTGGGAATGGAAATATATCTCTGGTGATGGGGTCTATTTGTAGGTGGCGGAAATGGCAGAGGATGATGCGTTATATCCGAAGGTTGATGGGGTGGAAGGTGAGGACTACATGCATTCTGTCAGCCAAGGCATTTAATTATTAAATAATTTACACCATCAATAGTCAGATTAGAAATACCACTAAAAATTACAGTGAGGCATATTACCTTAATACAAAGCTGACCAGTTGGTCATTCAGCTCCTATCATCATTACAGCCTTGCTTGGAGCCTGACAAGAGCTCAATGCCAGAGGTAAGCTAAGAATGACTGCCCCTGACATCAAGGTCGCGTTTAACCGAGAGTAAAATCATACAGCCCTAGCTAAACTGAAATCAGTTACTGAATTGTTACTCTTCAGACACCGAAACAGCCCATACTCAAATGTAACAAGACTTAAACAATTACCAGACCTGAGCTAATAAATGGCAAATAACATTTGCACCAAACAAATTCCAGGCTATAGCCATAACCAATACAATACAATCTAATCCTTAACATTCAATGATGTTACCATCAATAAATCCACTTATCAACACCCTAAGGGGTTACCATTTATCAGAAACTCAGCTGGACTCACTATACATACCCAGTGGCTACAAAAGCAAGTCAGAGGCTAGGAAGATTGCAACGAGTAAGTCACCTCAAAGCATATCGGTAGTGACTGTAATGAAGTCAGCCAAGTGGACTCAAAATATGAGTTAATCTTCTCCAATCAGGGAGCCTTGGCTGACAGATAGGAACAGGAGTGTCAAACATCCTGTTCATTCTAAAGGCTGTCCTTCATGAAGCTGGACATGCACACTCACAATTGCGGTTAGTTGAGGATTTCCAGACATTTGTTATAATTAATACCCATAAGGGTTTGTACCAATATACGAGACTGCCATTTGGGGTATCGCCAGCCTATGCAATTTTTCAATGAGAACATGTTACAAGATCGCCATTTGTCTAGATGATGTGCTAATAACAGAGAAGAACACAAAGGAGCACTTGGAGAACTTAGACACAGTCCTTAGATGTTCCTCTTTGGCTGGCATGAGCAATAGAAGGGAAAAAATGTGTTCCAGACGCCAGAAGTGTCCTACTTGGGCTACAGAGTTAACAAGATCAGGTTACATCTGTTGGAAGATAAAGTGAGGGCAATCAATGGCCTGATTCCCACATCTGTACCAGAGCTTAGGTCTTTCCTTGGGCTGTTAATTATTATGGAAAGTTCATACAGAACCTGGCCTCCATACTGGCACCTTTGCATCAACTCTTAAAAAAGGCTCAGCCTTGGAAATGATCACATAAACAAGCAATAGCTCTTAGGCAACTGAAGAAACAGCTATCATCCTCTACAATGTTGGCACACAATGATCCCAAGCAAGATGTGGTATTGACATGTGATGCCCTCCCGTACAGCAGTCAGGTAGTATTAGCTCATAGATGGCCCAATGAAGAGGAACGCCCAATTGCATATGCATTGAGGATTTTGGTTAATGTATAGCATAAATACGCCCAGATGCAGAAGAAAGGTTTGGCGGTCTTATTGGGAGTCAGGAAGTTCCACCAATACCCTTACAGATGTAAATTTGCAATAATAACAGACCACAAACTCCTGCTAGGTTTACTTAAAGGTGACAAGTTGATGTCGCCCATAGTCTCAGGCTGAGTTCAGCAGTGAGCTCTAATACTAAGTGTGTATAATTACAAGTTGGAACACCAGGATGCCAAGTAGCAAATTTGGATGCACCTCCTGCTCGCACACACACAATCGGCGGTATTGCCATTGGAAGAGTAGTGGTTTTAAATTTTTAGTCACACTTCCAGTCATGGCTGACACAGAAAGATCCAGTCATAGCAAAACTGAAACAGCTCGTGGTAATAGAGAAAACCAAACGGCCATCACAACCAGAATTGAAGCCTTTTTGGACCCGGAGAGATTAGATCATAGTAGAGGATGGTATATTATTATGGGAGCAAGAATGATTGTACCAAGCAATGGTCGCTGCTGGATACTAGCTGAACTCCACCAAGGTCATCCAAGGGTTTCCAAAGTGAAGATGCTGACGAAAAGCATGTTGGTGGCCAGGACTGGATACAGACATAGTTGCGATGGTGGGGCAAAAGTATCCACAAGGACAAAAGTTACTGCCAGCTGCTCTTCACATGCATGGAATTGGCTGGGTCAATCATGGACTTGGTTAACGTTGATTATACAGATCCTTTTAGGGGCTCAATGCTCTTAGTCATTGTGGATGCCCACTCAAAGTAGTTGGATGTGCACAGAGTTCATTTGTTAAACTCGGGGACGATGATAGAAAAATTGCAGACATCTCTTCAATATACGGACTCCTGGAGGTGTTGGTCACAGATGACAGGACATCGTTTATCAGGAGGGTGTTTGCGTATTTCATGAAGTTGAATGGTATTCAATATATAAGGACAGGTCCACACCATCCATCATTCAATGGTCTGACAGAGAGAACAGTCCAAACATTGAAGGCAGGCTTAAAGAAACAGCCTAAAGCTTCAGTAAATACAAAATTATCCTGGTTCCTATTTGATTATCGGTCCACTCCTCATGAAATTACAGGGATAAACCAGCAGCGTTGTTAATGGAGTGAACACTTCACACCAGGTTAAATTTGAACTTCCCAGACTTGATTGCGGGGGGTGGTGGTGGACATGCCTATGCTGGACACAAGACTACACTAAGCAAGAGAGACAGTTCAGAAGGCAGGTTTGGCATAGGAATCACAGGAATGGCACTGCTTGGGTAAGAGGTATGTTTAACACGAAATCAGGTCCAATGACGTATAAGTTTTGGGTAGGTGCAACGGTCCTGAACAAGCACACGGATGATATGAAAGCTGCAAACTTGCAAATGGTGTGGGAGCAAAACGTGCGTGGCTCCTTAACTGCCTTTTCAACTTTTCCAGAACCCACAGGCTCTCCCTCTCTATCAAGCATGAAGACATTTCGTCTTGCCCTGAGACAGACAGGGCACAAGAGGTGAGCTACTGTACGTAAACACCACCCGTATCAGAGGCAGAGCTGAAGGAACTGACCCACAGTGCTAAGACACCCCAGGAGAAGCTACAAATTTTAAAATCAGCCTATGTCCTCGGACTCAAAACAGGGAGGGAAGTAGTAACAGGTCAGCCAGGTGGACCTCATTCAATAGGAGTTCCCTGAAAGAACTAGAACAACAGCCCCAATCAGTGAGCCCTGAGTGACAGATAGAACAGAAACATCAGACATCTGTTCTTTCTGAGAGCTGGCTCTGAAGGAGCTGGATCAGTGTCAAGGATTGTCCATGTGTAAATCAAGGGTGACTTGGTGTTGGAATACTGACTTCTATGGAGTTATTTCCATGCCCTCTATCCACAAGGCACAAATCAGGAATGTGATGGAATATTCCCCATTTACAAAGAGAGTGCAGCTCCAACAACATTCAAAATACTTGGCACCACTCAGGACAAAGCAGCTCGCTTAATTGCCACCATATTCACAATCATCCATTCACTACCCCTAAGGCGCTCAGTACCAGCACTTTGTACTATCAACAGAAACACTGCAGAATTTCAAAGATCCTTAGACAGCATCTTCCAAACCCACGACCACTTCTACTTACAGGAAGAAGGGCAGTAGATACATGGGAATACCACCACCTGCAAGTTCCCCTCCAAGCCACTCACCATCCTGACTCAGAAAAATATTACTGTTTCTTCACTGTCACTGGGTCAAAATCCTGAAATTCTCTCCCTGATGACATTGTGTATCTATCTACAGCACATGGACTGCAACGGTTCAAGGCAGCAGTTCAGCACCACCATCTCAAAGGCACCTAGGAACAGGCAATAAATGCTGGCCAGCCAACAACACCCATGTCCCATGTCAAAATAAAGAAAATAATAAAAATAAACACAGTTCAATTTCTTTTGATCCTTGAACTAATACCTTGTTTTTTCTTATAATCATTCATGGGATGAGAGTCTTGCTGGCTAGACCAGAACTTATTGGTCATCCCTATTTTCGCTGCAGGTACTGCTTCTTGAACTGCTGCAGTCCTTTTTGTGCTTTTAGGAAGAGAGCCCCAGGACTTTAGTCCAGTGATAGTGAAGCAAAGATCCCAAGTCAGGATAACGAGTGGCTCAGACAAGAGTTGCAGGCGATGCAAGTTCCCATGTATCTGTTGCCTTGGTCTTTCCAGGTGATGGAAGTTATGCGTTGATAATATGCAATATGAATGCCAAGATGAAAGATGTGTGACAATCAAGTTGGCTGCTTTATCCTGCATGGTAGCAAGATTCTTGAGTGTTGCTGAAGCTGCACTCATGCAGGAAAGTAACATTTTCCATCACGCTCCTCATTTGTCTCTTACAGATCATGTAGGAGAAAGTTAGTCATGGCCAGATACTGCGGAATTGGACAGACATGAGGTGAATTACATGCTGCAGAGTTTATAGCCTCTGATCTGGTCTTGTAGCCAATGTTTATATGCTGGTTCAGTTTCTGGTCTTGATCTAACCCCAAGAACATTGATACTGGGGGATTCACAATGGTAATGCAATTGAACATCAAAAGACATTGGTATGATTCTCTTGTTTGGGAGTCAGTCATTACCTAACACTTAGTATATTCCTCTTATTAGCCAAACTGATTATCAATCCATCTGGGAGAGGAAAGTCATGTTATTGAACATCAGTGACCATCACATACCTAGATTCCTAAGGGTAACAATAGATTTCCTGCCTCACTATATAGAAGGGGGGCGCATTTTACCTTCAAGGATAAAATGCCTATAATTTTCTACATCGGAGTAGGCGATAGCTTAGTGGTATTATTACGAGAATATTAATCCAGAAACTCAGCTAATGTTCTAGTGACTCGGGTTCAAATACCACAAGACAGATGGTGGAAATTGAATTCAATAAAGAATCTGGAATTAAGGGGATAATTATGACCATGAAACCATTGCCGATTGTCAGAAAAACTTATTTGGGTCACTAATGCCCTTTAGAGAAAAACATGTGTCATCCAGGTCTGGCTGACATATGACTACAGACCCACAGTAATATGGTTGATTCTGAACTGCCTTCTGGGCAATTAGGGATAGGTAATAAATGCTGGCCTGGTCAACGATGCCCACATCCCGTGAGTGAACTTAAAAAAAAATCTTGATTCACTCTCTTTCACAAATATAAGGCAAACTATCTGCTTGTCATAATTCCTTTCTGGTGGAACGACCGTCTAACTGCCATAACACTATGGACATATCTTTAAAGTCCTAACATTCAACTTCAATGTACATTTTCTTGGTACTACAGTAGGTTAGTTATTCCCTTGAGGGAAACCAAATCCTCACTTCTACCAACCTGGCAAGAGCTTTCTCAGCAAGACCTGACATTTGCTCATCATTGACCTTCCTCTCATTTTGGTCTCTGTGCAAGGCTCTAACAAGAGGCCTGTCATTAATCAAGCTTATGAGTTAACTCATAATCATCTACCATGGCAGAAGACCGTACCCGAAAAGGGACACCACTTTGACTTATTTCATAAACATCAAATCTGTTCCATTTTCATTGATCAATCGAATGTTGTATCATTTTCACTTGCGAATTCGACCATAATCTGGCCTGTTAAATTCCTCAAATTCTTAAATTTCTGCCTATAGACCTCTGGTACCAACCCATAAGCATCGAACACAGGACTCTTTACATCCTTGAAATCACAAAGTGTCCTGGTAAAGGAGATAAGTATATATACAGAACTTTTCTACCCTGTAAAATCATGTCATCGAAGTGTAGTCCAATGGCCTTTCGGTCAATTCAGATTCATAGAAAATTTCTCAAAGTGAAACTCCATTACAACCTCACTAAATTTAGGCAACTTATTGGCAATTCAAGACCAAATCTAGTTGGTCTTCGATAAGAGTCATCCGTACTTTCCCTCATCAACTCAAGTTTGCATAATCACAACTCATGCCCCAATTTAAGTTTTGCTAATTTCTCTCTTTCTAAATCAACCTTTCTCTGTTCCATTTTTTAGGAATATATTTTTATTGAAAAAATAATTTTTTTAAACTTTACAATAAATACAAAACAATACAATTCAAACAATACAAAGAAAGAACACAAAAAAAGTTTAAAAACCCAACCCGCCCTCATGTACAAATGTATAAATATATATAGAAAAATACAGAATAAAAAAACCCAATGAACTATTTAACTAAATAAATAATAACCAACAACAAACTAATAGATAGTAATAACTCAACTCAGCCAAACAAGAAAATCATACATTCACAATTCCTCCTCCCTGGATATTGGACTGGTAAATTACAATTGTTACAGCTATATAAAAGCCCTTATTAGTGTAGCAGATAAATCTGTGTCCAGGTATTCCAAAAAGTGTTGTCATGTCTTATAGAAATCCTCAGTTTTGTGATGTATCATACTTGTGAGAAAATCCAAGGGGATATGCTCCATAACAATCTTCCACCAACCCGACCGGCCCAGGGAGGTTTTCAGCTACCCAACCTAGCAAGATTTTCTTTCTTGCGCAGGAAGTGAGGATATTGAAAAGATTTTTCTCATGCACATCTGCAGGGAACACACTGGGCAGGCCAAGAAGAGGAGAGATCGGGTCATTCTCCACCCTTACACCCAAATCCTCTCCATTGCACCTACCACAGCACTCCAGTATGTTTGAAGCCTACCAGGGGATCAGAGACGATGGGTAAGAACGCCCATACAAACCTTGCACTTGGGACATGTTGAAGATACCCCTGACTTAATTTTTGACAAACGGTCCGGAGCCAAGTGGAACTTGTGGAGGATCTTCAACTGTAAAGCATGGGTCCTATTGTAAATTGATATCTTCCCATGCCTTTGAAGAGACCTCAACACTTAGCTCTCTCTCCCATATCCTGCAGAGTCGATTGTACTCATCTGAGGGGGCACCCTCCAATTGATGATATAAAGAGCTGACAGAAAGTGTACACTTAGCACTGAGCACCCTCCTCTCTATGTCGGATTTGTAGGGATCAGTCAATAAAATCCCTAACTTGAAAAAATGAAAGCCGTCCCTATTAGATAGCTCATATTTCCATGCTAACTGGTCAAAGGACATCATTGTGTCTCCCTCAAATAAATCGCCCATGCAAGACACACCCCTAGCTGCCCAATGTTTGAATCCTGAATCTATCATCCCCGGTTGAAAACCCAGCATACCCACTATAGGTGTAAGAGAAGATGTGTTGCCAATATTGCCTTCCCTCTGCTGAATTGCCCTCCATGCTTTAACAGTATTGATAACAATTGGGTTATGGCAATATTGCCTAATTATCCTCATTTTGTCCAAAAACAGCAAGCTAGTAATGGGGCACCTTGCCTAGGAGGTTTCGATATCTAACCATATTGAAAGAGGGTCCCCACAGGCCTAATCACTCATCAAGGATGAAAGCAAGCTTAGTTGGTACCTTTTAATGTCCGGGAGATTCACTCACCCAATCTGTGAAGCAATTGCAGTTTAGCTAATTTAATGAGGGGTCACTTATGATGCCAAATAAAAGAGCTGAACCAGCCGTTCAGTCTCCTGAATGTTTGCTTATTGAAAATCAGGGGGAGCATCCGCATAGGGTATAATAAACGGGGGATAATATTCATCTTAATAAGCGCTACCTGACCCAACCATGAGACCGGAAGCACCTCCCATCTTTGAAGGCCTTGTTGGATTTTGTCAAATGATTGAACGAAATTGACTGTGAACAGCCAATCCAGAACTGGAGTAATAAATATGCCCAAATACACACAACCCAGCATGATCACTTAAATCGGAATCAATATTCGCCTTTAAGACCTAGCACCTTCATAAGACCACCCACAGGCATAGCCTCTGATTTTGCAAGATTAATCTTATACTCCAAAAAGGCACCAAACGCACTGATGCATTGTGTCAGGTGAGGCACCAAAACTGCCGGATTTGACAAAAAAATTAGGACATTGTCCGCATACAACGAAATCTTATGTAATTTTGACCCCACTTCTTGAGATGATAAATTAGGATCCCTACGAATGACCTCTGCCAATGGTTCAATCACCAATGTAAAAAGCAGTGGCGAAAGGGGACAGCCCTGCCGGCTGCCCCTAAAAATGTTAAAATTCCTGGATCGCACCCCATTGGTGATGACCGCACTGATAGAGTCGCTGTAGAGAACCTTTACCCAACTTACAAAGACTTCGCCCAAGCTAAACCGCTCCAGTGTACAGAAAAGGTACAGCCACTCAACTCGATCAAATGCCTTCTCTGCATTTACAGAAATCACCAAGCCCTGCATTGACTGTTGTTGACATGCTTGAATTACATTAAGCTGCCTCCTAACATTATTGGAGGATCTGCGGTCCTTTATGAAGCTTAGGGGTTAGAAGGTTGGGTGAGCAAGTTTGCGGATGATACGAAAGTCATCTGCGGTCCTTTATGAAGCCCATCTGGTCCTTGGTTCCATTTTAATAGAGTACAGAATCCCTACTGTATGCATACAGGCCCTTCGGCCCAACAAGTTCACACCAATACGCTGAAGAGTAACCCACTCAGACCCACTCCCCTAACTAATGCATTTAACCTACACCTCCATGAACATTATGGGCAATTCACCATGGCTAATTCACCTAACCTTCACATCTTTGGATTGTGGGAGGAAACCAGAGCACCTGGAGGAAACCCATGCGAACACGGGGAACATGTGCAAACTCCACACAGACAGTCATCCAAGTTTGGAATTGAACCTGTGAGACAGCAATGCTAACCACTGAGCCACCATATCACTCCAATTTCTTTTTCCACTCTTGGTGGTTGTGCTCAAACATAAATGGAACTGGTCCTTTCTTCCTCAAGTCACAGGTGCCTAGCCAATTCTTCAAGGATTTCTCTCCTCTTAGTGGTTCTTAATCATCTTTTTCTCAATAATTTCAAATCTTTGATCATCTCTCTCTACAAAGTCTTCAGCTTCATAAGACCATAAGACCATAAGACATAGGAGTGGAAGTAAGGCCATTCGGCCCATCGAGTCCACTCCGTCATTCAATCATGGCTGATACTTGCTCACGTTAAATTCCATCAGCCATTTCCTGGACCACTCTCCCACCCTGTCTAGATCCTTCTGTAGCCTCCCCCCTTCCTCAGTACTACCTGCCTGTCCACCTAACTTCGTATCATCGGCAAACTTCGCTAGAGTGCCCCCGGTTCCCTCATCCAAATCATTAATATATAATGCGAACAGCTGTGGCCCCAGCACCGAACCCTGCGGGACACCGCTCGTCACCGGCTGCCATTCTGAAAAAGAACCTTTATCCCAACTCTCTGCCTTCTGTTAGATAGCCAATCCTCAAAGGTACCCATCTTAATTTCACAACAAAATACAGCAAAACCACATGTTAAATATTGTTTGTTGAAACACTAGAAAGTTCCAGTGAACACGTTTTACACCATCCGCATTCAATTCTGCACTGAAGCCTTCAATTTTGTTATTATCCACGTAGTGGGGAGCCATAAAACAAAATAATCAAGTTTAACAAATTACCTCGAAGTAGAAATTACCAGCAAAAATTACTTTTTGTAACTGTTATTTTATCAGGAATCAGAAATGTCATAAATTAAACATGAATTAACAAATAAACGGTACTCCAAATACAAAGATACTTTTCAATTTTACAAGGTTTACATTTACAACATAGAACAGTACAGCTCAGTACAGGCCCTTCGACTCTCAATGCTGTGCCGACCTCTTATCTACTCTAAAATCAAACTAACTACATACCCTTCATTTTACTCTCATCCATGTGCCTATCCAAGAGTCGCTTAAATGTACCTAATGTATCTGACTCTACGACTTCTGCTAAAATTCCTTCCACGCACCCACCATTCTCTGTGTAAAGAACCAACCTCTGACATCTCCCCTAAACCTTCCCCCAATCACCTTACAATTATGCCCCCGTGTGATAGCCACTTCCATCTTGGCAAAAAGTCTCTGACTATTCATTCTATCTATGCCTCTCATCACCTTATACACCTCGATCAAGTCGCCTTTCATCCTTCTTCGCTTCAATGAGAAAAGCCCTATCTCCCTCAACCTTTCTTCATAAGGCATGTCCTCCAGTCCAGGTAGCATAATACTAAATCTCCTCTCCACCCTCTCTAAAGATTCCACATCCTTCCTATAATGAGACAACCAGAACTGAACACAATATTCCAAGTGTGGTCTGACCAGGGCTTTTCAGAGATACAGCATACCCTCACAGTTTTTAAAATTAATACCACACTAGTGAAAGCCAGCACATCATACACCTTCTTAATAACCCTATCAACTGTGGACGTGGATCCCAACATCTCTCTGTTCCTCCATACTGCCAAGAATCCTGCCTTTAACCCTGTATTCCGCATTCAAATTCGGCCTTCCGCCTTCCAAAATGAATCACTTCACACTTTTCCAAGTTGAACTCCATCTGCCAATTCTCAGCCCAGCTCTTCACCCTATTAATGTCCCATTGCAATCAACAACAGCCCTCCAAACTATTCACAACTCCACCAACCTTCATGTCATCAGCAAATTTACTAACCCACTCTTCCACTTCCTCATCCAAGTCATTTATACAAGTCACAAAGAGCAGAGGTTCCACAACAGATCCCTGTGGAACACCACTGGTCACCAAGCTCCAGGCTGAATACTTTCCATCTACTACCACCTTCTGTCTTCTATGGGCAAGATAATTCTGTATCCAGATTGCCAAACTTTCTTGTATCCCATGCCTCCTTACTTTCTGAATAAGCCTACCGTGGGAAACCTTACCAAACGCCTTGCTAAAATCCATACAGACCACATCCACTGCTCTATCTTCATCAAAGTGTTTGTCACATCCTCAGAGAATTCAGGCTTGTGAGGCATGACCTGCCCCTCACAAAGCCATGCTAAATTATCTCTAATCAAACTATGCTTTTCCAAATAATCACAAATCCTGTCTCTCAGAATCTTCTCCAATAATTTGCGCAATCCTGATGTAAGACTCACAGGTCTATAATTCCTAGGGTTATCCCGATTCCCTTTTTTGAATGAGGGAATAACATTTACCACCTCAAATCAGCTGGTACTACTCCAGTGGACAGTGAGGACGTAAAGATCATCGCCAAAGGTGCAGCAATCTGTTCCTCGCTTCCCATAGTAACTTCGGGTATATCCCATCTGGTCCAGGGGACTTAACTAGCCTCATGTGTTTCAAAATTTCCAGAACATTCTCCTTCTTAACAGTGGGCGGCACAGTGGCTCAGTGGTTAGCACTGCTGCCTCACAGCACCAGGGATCCAAGTTCGATTCCAGCGACTGTCTGTGTGTGTGGAGTTTGCACATTCTTCCTGTGTCTGCATAAGTTTCCTCCGGCTGCTCCAGTTTCCTCCCACAGTCCAAAGATGTGCAGGTTAGGTAAATTGGCCAAGTGAAATTGCCCATAGTGTTCAAGAATGTGTAGGTTAGGTGTATCAGCCAGGGGAAATGTAGGGGAGGGAAATGGGTCTGGGTGGGATACTCTTTGGAGGGTCGGTGTGGATTTGTTGGGCTGAAGGGCCTGTTTCCACACTGTAGTAATTCTAATTCTAATCAACCTGTTTCAGCATATCAGCCTATTTCATGCTGTGCTCATAAATGGCAAGTTCCCTCTCACTCATGAACACTCAGAGTCATAGAGATATACAGCATGGAAACAGACCCTTCGGTCCAACTCGTCCATGTTGACCACATATCCTAAATAAACCTAGTCCCATTTGCCAGCATTTGGCCCATATCCCTCTGAACTCTTCCAATTCATATACCCATCCAGATCCCTTTTAAATGTTGTAATTTTATCAGCCTCCACCACTTGAGGAAGGCTAATTTAACAGTATAAGGCAAGAACTTTCAAAAGCTTATTTGGGGCAGATGTTCGCAGATAAGGAGACGGCTGGAAAATGGGAAGCCTTCAGAAATGAGGTAACGAGAATCCAGAGACAGTATATTCCTGTTAGGGTGAAAGGAAAGGCTGGTAGGTATAGGGAATGCTGGATGACTAGAGAAATTGAGAGTTTGGTTAAGAAAAAGAAGAAAGCACATGTCAGGTATAGACAGAATAGATTGAGTGAATCCGTGGAAGAGTATAAAAGCAGTAGGAGTATACGTAAGACGGAAATCAGGAGGGCAAAAAGGGGACATGAGAGCGCTTTGGGAAATAGGGTTAAGGGGAATCCAAATGGTTTTTACAAATAGATTAAGGACAAAAGAGTAACTGAGGAGAGAATAGGGACCCTCAAAGATCCATAAGGCGACCTTTGTGAGGAGCTGGAGGAGATGGGGGAGATACTAAACAAGTATTTTCCATCAGTGTTTACTGTGGAGAAGGACATGTGTTACAACACGGGTAAAACCCCTGCTTAATTTAAACCAGCAACACAGAAAAGATTTATCCCATGCAGTTATCTATGAAAATCCAATAGGCCAAGAACTATTTAAAGCAAAAATTAACAACTTTATTTCTTAAAGTATAACAGAGAATAATTAACCAACAACTAGTTACAACTCCTTCCTCTAACCTATCTTCTACTTTCCCTTCTATAATACTAGTGGGAACCGAGGGAAGTGATTGCTGGGCGCCTTGCTGATATATTTGTATTATCGATAGTCAAGGTGAGGTGCCAGAAGACTGGAGGTTGGCTAACGTAGTACCACTATTTTAGAAAGGTGGTAAGGATAAGCCAGGAAACTATAGACCGGTGAGCCAGATGTCGGTGGTGGGCAAGTTGTTGGACGGAATCCTGAAGGACAGAGTTTACACATATGTGGAAAGGCAAGAACTGATTAAGGATAGTCAACATGGCTTTGTGCATGGGAAACCATGTCTCACGAACTTGATTGAGTATTTTGAAGAAGTAACAAAGAGGATTGATGAGGGTAGAGCAGTGGACGTGGTGTATATGGACTTCAGTAAGACATTTGACAAGGTTCCTCATGGGAGACTGGTTAGCAAGGTTAGATCTCATGGAATACAGGGAGAACTAGCCATTTGGATACAGAACTGACTCAAAGGTAGAAGACAGAGGTAGTGGTTGAGGGTTGTTTTTCCGACTGGAGGCCTATGACTATTGAAGTGCCACAAAGATCGGTACTGGGTCAACTACTTTTTGTCATTTATTTAATGTGAAAATAGAAAGAATACTTAGTAAGTTTGCAGATGACACCAAAATTGGAGGTGTTGTGGACGGCGAAGAAGGTTACCTCAGATTAAAACAGGATCTTGATCAGATGGGCCATGGCTGAGGAGTGGTAGAAGGAGTTTAATTTAGATAAATGTCAGGTGTTGCATTTTTGGAAAGCAAATCAGAGCAGGGTTTATACATTTACTGGTAATGTCCGAGGGGTGTTGCTGGACAAAGAGATCTTGGGAGTGCAGGTTCATAGCTACTTGAAAGTAGAGTCGCAGGCAGATAGGATAGTGAAGGCATTTGGTATGCTTTCCTTTATTGATCAGAGTATTGAGTGTAGAAGTTGGAACGTCTTGTTGCGGCCGTAGAGGACGTTGGTTAGGCCACTTTTGGAATTTTGCGTGCAATTCTGGTCTCCTTCCTATCAGAAGGATGTTGTGAAATTTGAAAGGGTTCAGGAAGATTTACAAAGATGTTGCCAGGGTTGGAAGGTTTGAGCTATGGGGAGAGTCTAAATAGGCTTGGCTGTTTTCCCTGGAGCGTCGGAGACTGAGGAGTGACCTTATAGAGGTTTATAAAATCATGAGGGGCATGGATAGGATAAATAGTCAAAGTATTTTCCCTGGGGTGGAGGAGTCCAGAAATAGAGGGCACAGGTTTAGAGTGAGAGGAGAAAGATATAAAAAGAGACCTAAGGGGCAACCTTTTCATGCAGAGGATGGTGCATGTATGGAATGAGCTGCCAGAGGAAGTGGTGGAGCTGGCACAAGTGCAACATTTAAAAGGTATCTGGATGGGTATATGAATAGGAAGGGTTTGGAAGGATATGGGCCGGGTGCTGGTAAATGAGACTAGATTGGGTGGGGATATCTGGTTGGCATGGACAATTTGGACCGAAGAGTCTGTTTTCGTGCTGTACATCTTTATGATTCTATTCCTTTCTTTGGCAGCTCAATTCCACAAACACACCGCCTTCTGCCTGAAAAGGCTGCCCCTTAGTTGGCTTTTAAGTCTTTCCCCTCTCACCTCAAACACCAGGGATAAGACCTTGTCTGTTTACCCTATCCATGGCACTCATGATTTTATAAACCTCTATAAGGTCACCTCTCAGCCTCCGATGCTCCAAGGAAAATAGCCCCAGCCTGTTCAGCCTCTCCAACCCTGGCAATATCCTTGTAAATCCTTTCTGACCCCTTTCAAGTTTCATAATGTCCTTCTTATAGCAGGGAGACCAGAATTAGACACAGTATTCCAACAGTGGCCTAACCAATGTCCTGGTACAGCCACAACATGACCTCCCAACTCATATACTCAATGCACTGACCAATAAAGGCAAGCATACCAAACGCCTTCATCATTATCCTATCTATCTGCGACTCCACTTTCCAGCAGCTATGAACCTGCTGCACCTGTGAAGCACAGTATTCATTAAGGCCCTCCCCTACCTCCTCCGAGTCCACACACAAGTTCTCTTCACTGTCCCTGATTGGCCCTACCCTCACTCTGGCCATCCTCTTCCTCCTCACATAAATCTACCTGCCAAGCCTTTCTCATGCCTCCTTCTAGCTCTCCTGTGTCAATTCTTCAGCTCCTTCCTGGCTACCTTGTAACCCTCTAGAGCCTTGTCTGATTCTTGCTTCCTTCTTCCTCTTAACTCGTTGCTCCACATCTCGACATTCAAGATTCCTTCACCCTACCATCACTTCCTTGCCTCAGTGGGACAGACCTATCAAGCACTATCAGCAAGTGCTCCCTAAACAAACTCCACATTTCTGTAATGCATTTCCTCGAGAACATCTGTTCCCAATTTATGCTCCACAGTTCTTGCGTAATAGCATTGTAATTCCCCCTCCCCCAATTAAATACTTTCCCATACCTGACAAAATCAGCTCCATCCAAACTATTTGCACTAAGGCGGTTCCAATCTATATTAGGGAAGTTGAAATCACCCATGACAACAACCCTGTTACTTCTGCACCTTTCCAAAATCTGCCTCCCATCTGCTCCTCCCTGTCTCTGTTGCTATTGTGGGGGAGGGGAGGGGAGGGGAGGTGGGGCGGGGGGGCTGTCTGTAGAAAGCTCCAGTAAAGTGACTGTTCCTTTCCTGTTTCTGACTTTCACCCATACTGACTCTGTAGACAAACCCTTCCAGATGACATCCTTTTCTGCAGCTGTGATACTATCCCTGATTAGCAATGCCATTTCCCCCACCTCTTTTATCTCCCTCCTTATTAATTTTGAAACACCTAAACCCTGGAATATTCAATAACGATTCCTGCCCAAGCGATATCCAAGTCTCCGCAATGGCCACAACATCGTAGCTCCAAGTACTAAACTATGTTCTAAGTTCATCACCCTTATTCCTGGCACTTCTTGTGTTAAAATAGACACACACCACCCCATCACACTGACTGCAACTTTTCCCTTTCAACTGTATCCTTCCTCACAGACTCTCTGCATGCTGTATCTGCCAGCTCATCAGCTTCTCCATCCTCTGATCCATTGCTCCCTGCCAATTAGTTTAAATCCACCAGAAGAACTCTAGCAAATCTTCCTCCCAGGATATTGATACCCCTCCAGTTCGGGTGCAACCCATCCTCCTGGTATAGGTCCCACCTCTCCCAGAAGGTAACCCAATGATACACATATCTGATGCACTCCCTCCTACACCAGTTCTGCAGCCACACATTCAGCAACACTTGCTCTCTGTTCCTTGCCTCACTCACCCACGGCACCAATAGCAATCCTGAGATTACTACTCTGTTCATCCTACCTTTTAGTTTCCAACCTAACTCCCCATAATCACTTTTCAGGTCGTCATCCGCTTTCCTCGCTACCAATGTGTACCAAGATTTCTGACTGCTCAATGTTATGAGGATAAAACTTAGACAACTGGGAATCTATAGATAAAGTATTTGAGTATTTTCTAAAAGCACTCTTAAGGTGTTACCAAGAGATCATTTTGTTTTAGTTAAGTGTATGATATTACAGAGTAATCTATTCCCACAGACTGAGTATTGGTTTCTTACAGAAAATAGAAAGTAGTTTTCTTTTAGTATGATATTTAGTATAAGGGCCACAGTACAGAATAATGTGACTGGAACTGAAAATGTCAAGACTTAACGTGCTTTGAGCATCACAATAAAGTGCATGGATTTTTCACACAATAAATACAAACTGATGATTGGGATTACAGAGAGGTGGCCGCAGAATGACCAGGGATGGGAACTGAACATGCAGGGATATTTAGATTTTAGGAAGGACAGACAAAGAGGAAAAGGAGATAGCAGTGTTGGTTAAAGAGGACATTAATACAATAGTGAGAAAGAATGTTAGCTCTGGTAAAATGGAATCTGTACGGATAGAAGTTAGAAACACCAAAGGGCAGAAAACAATAGGGACTGTTGATTCCAAAACTCGGGTCCAGATTCTAAATAAAGAAAACTAGATGGTAAAAGGCATAAGCTGGCTCTGATAAATTGAAGAATGTTACTTAAAGGGATGATGGTGATAGGCAATCACAAACATTTAAAAAAGACTGTTGTCAGGCACTAAAATAAAACAGGAGAGTTGGCCTGACCATCACTGACAAGAGAAATTAGTATATCATAAGATCCAAGGAAGGGACATACAAATTGGGCAAAAAACAACAACAGACTTAAGGATTGGGAACAGTTTAGATTTCAGCAAAGAAGCACAAAGGGACTGATCAAGACAGGGAATAATAGAGTACATTGATGTGACATAACTGCAGAGCTTGGATCTGATCCAGTGGTTGCAGAATTGCTCAGCTCTACTTATCATTTACTGTTTCTGCTATTTGGCATACAAGTAGTAGCCTCTTTATGGCTTCACCTGTTTAACCTGCTCAGAGGTGTTACTACACACCTTTATAGCAGGTGAGACATTGAACCCAGACTTCCTAGTTCAAAGATCAGTGCGTTCCCACTGTGCTATGACAGCACGCTGACAACCCTTTTTTAAGGTGTGTCTGGTGTTCCTTCTGGCATGCTCTCTTGCACTGTTCATTGAAGTAGGGCTGATCCCCTGGCTTGATGATGTTGGTAGAGTGGGATATGCAATGCCATGAGGTTATAGATTGGAGTTTTTTGTTGCTGTTGATAGGCCCCATAGATGCTCAGTCGTGAGTTGCCCAATCTGTTTGAATTTCGCGTGGTGTTAGTGTCAAACAACATGGAGTGTTCCCTCACTTTCTAATCCTTGTGGAGATAGTGACTCTTAGCCATTCGGTCTTGGACGGTTGCATTTATGTAAGGCAGTTCATTGAACATGTAGTCAATTATGTTTTTCCTGCTTCTTGGTTCCATCACTACCTGCTGCAGATTCAACCTAACAGTTATGCCATTTTGTGCTTGGTCAGTACAGGTACTAAGCCAGTCTTAGCAATGGACATTAAAATCCCACACCTCAGAGAACATTGTGCTCTTGTCACCCTTCATGCTACCTCAATGTTGCTCCACATTATCTATCCATAGGAGATAGGAATATGCATAGTAATCAGGAGGTTTCCTTGATCATGTTTAACTAGATGCCATGAGACTTTATGGGATCTGAAGACAATGTTGAGGGCTTCCAGGGCTACTCCCTTGACTAAAATACTTCAGTGACACCGCCACTGGTGTTGGTGTCTGGGACGTAGTGTATAAGGTGTGATTAAAAGTATGACTGTCAGACCGTTGTTTCTAGTGCTTTAGTTGATACTGTAGTACATCCAGTTTCAATCCTGTATTGCTCTAGGTCTGGGGTCATATGTATGGCAGGCTAGATAAGGATAGAAGTTTTCTTCCCAGTTAAGAATGGACACCTGTGGTGGATTTCAATCCAAGGTGCTCAGATTTACCTTGGTCTTTGCATTACTAGTTTAGTGAAAAAAACGCAGTGTCTTTGCAGCCCTCCTCACCATTTGCAATCCAATCTTGCTTGATACCATTGCCAAACGTAGACAAAGAAACAGAGTATTGAAGTGCAGGCATCAATATAGATTATAAATAGTAGTGATCTTGGAATACTACACCAATTAGTGCCTGCAAACTTGGAATAAATAGAGTATTTGGGCTGCCACAGGAAGTGATGGAGGCTCGTACAATCGCAACATTTAAAAGGTATCTGGATGGGTATATGAATAGGAAGGGTTTGGAGGTGCTGGCAGGTGGGATGAGATTGGGTTGGGATATCTGGTTGGCATGTACGAGTTGGACCGAAGGGTCTGTTTTTGTACTGTACATCTCAATGACATGTGTAAGCTTGCGGGGAACATTCAAAAACTGATTGTAAAAGATTCTCCTGGAATGTGAATAGAAAGGATTAGTGAAGATAAATGTAGATTCCTTACAGTCAGAAACAGGAGGTTATCATTGAAAACCATACATATTTTAGTTCTGCCTTCACAAAGGGAGACACAAATAATGCCACAAAACTGTTGCAAATAGAGGGCCTAGTAGGAGGGAGGAACTGGAGGAAATCAGTATTTCCAGGGATATACAGAACAACCTCGATTATCCGAGCGAGACGGGTGGGGAGTATTTTGTTCAGTTAACTGATTATTCAGATAACCGATCTGATCGTAAACAAAGGAAGCTATCCAGTCACTGTTGCTTGAGGTGCTTGAGTTTCTTTGTTCCACTACTCCAATCACAGCTTCAAATGAAGCATCTATTAAATATACATTGTTGGTGTCAATTTTATCAATCTTGGGCGAATATATCTTTAGACGCAGAATTATGCAGGTATAAGAGTTAAAATAATTATATCTAACATTAAGTAATTTTTAATTTTAAATACTTACTATCTTAAAAGTAGTTACAACTGAGAAATATGGATATTTTTGGCAATTTTGCTTAGCCATAATTTCCTACAATTTAAGCACTGGAAATACCAAAACCAGTCTTTTCATCACCTAATACAAACTCCACACTCATCCTGATTTCATTTCATTCACCAGCTTTTAAATTGAAACATCATTCAAAATTCTCATCGCAATTCTGACAACACTCTCACCATTTCAGATCAGGTGAAATCCTATCCATTCATTTGCAATCTTATTTGATTACTGAAACGCTGTCCTGACCACACACCCGACCTACTCGATAAACATTAGACCATTTAAAATCCCATACACTGTTGCAGTCAACTCATCACCGTCCTTGCTGATGCACTCAGATTTCCCGATCACAATTGTTACACCAGTGTTGGTAACATCTTTTTGACGTAACATTTTTACAGGACCTTGAGATCTTGTTCGAATAATCCGAAGTTCGGATAATTGATGTTCAGATAACCAAGGTTGCTGTGTAGTCTTGAGGAAATTGATGGGATTAAAAGGCTGACAGTTCCCCAGGGCCCAATGATGTAGATCTCAGAATACTTAAGGAAGCAGCTTTAGAAATAGTGGATGCATTAGTGGTCATCTTTCAAGATTTTGTAGACTCTGGAACAGTTCCTATAAACTGGAGAATAGTTAATATAATCTCACAATTTAAAGGAAGAGGTAAAAAGAAAGAGAGAATTACAGACCAGTTAGCTTGACATTGGTAGTCAGGAAAATCTACAGCCATGTTTTAATAACAGAGCACTTGCAAAACAGTGACAGGATTGGTCAGAGTGAGCATGGATAAACAAAAGGGAAATCATGCTTGACAAATCTTCTGGGATTTTACAAGGATGTAAATAGCAGAGCTGATAAGGGAAAACTACTGGGATGTTGTTTACTAAGATCCTATATAATAGATTAGTGTGTAAAATTAATGCAAATGGAATTGGAAGTATTGCAATGACACTAGTAGAGAACTGGCTGGCAGACAGGAAACAAAAGAAAGAATAAACTGGTAATTTTCCATGTGACAGCCAGTGAATACTGGTGTACTTCTGGGGTCAGTGTTTGCACCCTATTTATTCACTAAATATTTATATGAGGGAAGTCAACGTAATACCTCCAAATTTTCAAACAACAGAAAGCTGTGTGGGAGTTTGAACTGTGAGGAGGATACAGAAATGCTTTCATTGTGATTTGACTAAGTTGAGCGAGTGGGCAAATGCATGGTAGATTGAATACAGTGTGGATAAATGTGAGGATGACCACTTTGTTGACAAAAGCAAGAAGGCAGGTTCTCAGCTGAATAGGAATAGATTGGGAAGGGGGAAGAAGCAACAAGACCTGAGTGTACACCAGTTGCTGAAAGTAAGCATGCTGGTACAGTGAAGGTAAATGGTATGTCGGCCTTTGTAGCATAAAGATTCAAGTACAGGAGCAAGGATGCCTTGCTGCAATTGTACAGGGCCATGGTAAGACCCTACCTGGTGTATTGTTTGCAGTTTTTAGTCTCCTTATTTTGAGGAGCAATGCTTTGGCTACAGAGGTAGTACAACAATTGCAGGACTGTTGTGTGAAAAGAGATTGGATTTATTAGGGCTATATTCATTGGAATTTAGAAGAATATAGGGTTCTCATAGAAACCTATAAAATTCTAACAGGACAAAACAGTCTAAACACAAAAAAGATGTTTGCATTAACTGGGGAGTCCAAACCACCGGTCACAGTCTAAGGATACAGGGTAGGTTATTTAGGACTGAGAGTTGTGAGCTCTGGAATTCTCTGCCATAAAAAAAAGGTTGAAACCAAAACATTAGATGTTTTCAAGGAGTTTGATGTAGCTTTTAGGGCTAAAGGGATCAAAGAGTATGAGGTGAAAGTAGGAACAGGATACTGAGTAGGAAAATCCGCCATGATCATATTGAATAGTGGAGCAGGCTCAACAGGCCAAACGGCCTACTCCTCCTCCAATTTTCTATGTTTCCTTGAGTTATTTGTCTGACCTAAAGCATGTCAATGGGGCCCACGTTTGCCTTTGTAAGTGAGGCTAAGGTACATTGTATTGAATGTAGTGGCTGCCATTAAACAGTTGGCTACCTTTCTATGGCCAGGGCAAAGAACTCCCAGTTTAGGGATTCCTCACCCCCATTCCGTTCTCATACACTAACCATAAATTGCTTTCTAAGAAGCAATGGAAAGCCAATGCAGGAACTAATAGAAACAACCTGGCTCTTTGTCATTTCTGTGAAATCCCTGGTGGAATTATAGTGAGGGTTAGTAAGACCCCAAGAGAAATTTCAGGACCACTGAGAGTATCTGAAGGTGTTGGTTACAGAAATAAAAGGTCTTCTAAAATCAGATGTTAAATCTGCAATAGAAACTCCAAGCACCTTGGAACATCTTTCCTGTCCAGAAATATTTTATGCTTCAAATGAGTCTCTCCAACCCCAGAAAGATACAACCAGCTATAAACAGAATCGCATACCTCTAAATATTCAAGCTGTCACAAGCATTCAGGTCAAGAAAATTCAATCAGGACAAGGTAATAGGAGTAAATAAACAATAATATTTGCCTCAACAGGTAATGGAAGATTAAAAAGATTAGCAAGCATTTCATGCCGAGGACATATTATCATTATTCTGTTACACATACATCCAATAGTTTTTGATCATCATTAACAGGCACATCTGCATTTGAAAAGTATTCAAGGCAGTAACCAATGCAAGTACATTTACATGCCAGCAAAGAGAATTACAGGCACTCCAGACAATTAAAAGACTTCAAAACTCTGATGGGCTATTGACTCCATTTTGTAACTTGTTAATATAAAGAAAATTCTGAATGATTGTAAAATGTGAGCCTCCAGGGAAGAATTGTTCAGAATTCACCACAAACCAAAGTCCACCATCTTCCTATGAACCACTCAGTGACTTTGATCTCAAAATGTCACAGGTTGTCCGAATCACCAACTCTCAAATTTACACAACACACTAAAAACTCTTAATTAATAAATGAAACAAGTTTTGTTGAGGCTGAAGAAGATAGTATCCAAAAATCCTTACCTCCAGAGCTTCCACTTTCTTGTCCAAGAGCTTCTCGATATCACCAGCCACTCTTTCCACCAGTGTGGAGGCCATGTTCTCTTTGATATCAAATAGATGTTTATGGTCATCATACAGCTGATGGGAGAAATGAATGGAGATGATGAATCAAGGGAACATTTTCAGAGACTAAATCACAGACATTGACAAATAACCCCAGCCAACTGTAATGCAGACAGAACAAAGCTAATAAACAAGGAAGAACTGAGGACTCAACCAACAAAACAGCCCAGTCTCCATCACTAGCAGAGTCAGAGGAACTTGCAGTGAAACCAAATAGAGAACTAATGATTTGAGATCTTCAGGAGCTTAGTTTTCTGCCTACAAGAGCTCAACTGAAGTTTCAACTGGAATACTAGAACTGACTGATTCAGAGATCCTGGTCTGATCAAGGATAGCAGGGTTCCAATGACAATTTTCAAGCATACAACTACACAAGACAAAAAAGGAGGTTGAAAGAAGGCAAACTCTTTGAATTATGCGGGACAGTAGTTATAAATAAGTAAGGAGGGAAATCAGGGCAGAATATTTCTTTTAAAGTGTAATCTCAGGGAAGCAGAAAACAGGAATGGACGGGAGAAACAAATGACAGTTCTCTGCAGAGAGAGGTTAAAAGAGCTCAGCAGTAAATATCAATCTATATAAAAAATTTGTTTGTCTTGTAAGTATTTGCATTTTCCTAAAATGTAACTTAGTGTATGATAATATGCTGGGAGGAATCATATGAGCTGTTACCAACACTAATTTCTTTTCAGCACCCCATAAAATTACCAATCTTGGTGATTCAAAAGTCATCCCCTCTTTTTCCATTATTGATTATTGTTCCACAAATTTCTCTGCCATTCTCAGACACAAGGAGATGTATGAACAATTGCTGGCGATATTTGTAACTAGTTCTGCTTCTATTACACTATGAATAAAACTACTTTGAAGCTGTCATGCATGGTGTTGAGAAGTAAGAATGCCTTTAATATAACATGCGAATGTAAAAAGTATTTAATGATGATTTTAGACTACTTTATTGTATTTGTGTAAAGGTAGATATTCGCCCATCACCCGTGTGCCTTTCAATCTATATTGGCTCTCAAACAGACAACACCTTGATTTTAAAATTCTCGTTGTCTTTGGAAATGGCCTAGTGATATTAATCAGAGATCCAAGTAATATTCTGGGGAGCTGGTTTCAAATCCCACCATGGCAAATGGTGAAATGTGAATTCAACTTTGGGGCCCTATTGTGGCACAGTGGTAGTGCTTCTACCCCTGAACTCAGAAGCCCAGGTTCAAGTCACACCTACTGCAGAGGTGTGTAATAACATCTCTGAGCAGATTGATTAGAAAAAAAAAATAGTAGTCCGTACAGTCCCTGCTGCATGGGCCTACTCCATCAGTTAACAAGATCATGGCTGATCTTGAATGTCAACTTCACTCTCTCACCCGATTCTCAAATCCTTAACAATAACTTTGAGTATAAGAATTTATTAATATGAGCCATGAATATACTTGATTTATAGCTCTCTGGGGAGAGAGAATTCTAAAGATTCAGAGCCCACCATTTGGTGGAAATGCTTCCTCATCAGAGTCTGAAATAGCTGTAACCTGACTTTAAAAATATATGACCTGATTCTACACTCACCATGGGAAACAGTTTCCTTTCTGAATTATGCATGTTTCAATAAAATCATGTCATTCTTGTAAACTCCAGAATATACGCCATTATATCAATCTCTCATACAATCCACTCTCAATCCAAAACTCAATCTATCAATGGCTCTCAGGTAAATATATCTTTCCTTGGGCATGGAGACCAAAATCTATCCATATAGGATGGATAGGTGGCAGAAGAGGTTTAATCTGGAGAAGTGTGAGATGATACATTTTGATAGAAAGAACAAAGAGTATAAAATAACAGGCACCACTCTTTTAGAGTGCACAGGAATGGTGACACCTGGATGTCCACTTGCTGAAGAAGGGCCTGTGCCCGAAACGTCGAATCTCCTGTTGCCTGGATGCTGCCTGACCTGCTGTGCTGTTCCAGCAATAAAGTTTCAACTGTCCACTTGCTTAAGTTATTGAAGGTAGCAGGACAAGTGGAGGGAGCAGTTAATAAACCATAGTATTCCAGAGTTTATTAGTAATTGCATAAGAGTATAAGAGCAGGGTGGTTATGTTGAATCTTCATAAAATGCTCATCAAACCTCAGCTAGAGTATAGCACTGTACTTAACAATGGAGAGAGTTCAGAAGGGTCCAAGTTATGAAGATATTTTGGAGAACTTGGGACTTGGACACGAAAAGGCCAAGAGGAGAAATGATTGAAGTTTTCAAAATCAAGAGAGGTCTGAACTGAGTAGACAGGAATAAACTGTTCACATTCTCTGAAAGAGATCAAGAACAAAAGGGCCAGATTTAAAATGATTTGCAAAAGAATTAAATATGACGCGACAAAAAAACATTTCATACAGCAAATCATTCAGTTCTGAAATGCACCATCTGGAAGTGTGGTGGAAACAGCTTCAATAAAGGCATGAAAAGAGCATTTGATGTTTATTTAAGTAGAAATAATATGCAAGGTTATAGCAAAGGGCAGGAGAATAACACTAAGTTATGACGCTCATTCAGAGAGCAGATGCAAACATGATAGCTGAATGACCTTCTTCTGCACTATAACAAGTCTGTGATTTGACAAGTCTCACCAAAACCCTGCACCAACTTCAGCAAAGCTACTTTTTCTTCACTTCAACCATGTTGCAATAAAGACCAACATGGTCATTTGCCTTCTTGACTACCTTCTAGTCAATATCATTTGCCTTCTTGACTACTCATCTATGTTCATCCTCGTTGTTTCATGTTCAAGGGCACTCTGTTTCTCTTTTATAAAACTGCATCGACCTTGTCTCATCATAATATGATTTTCTAAGGCTGCTGTTACCATTTGGTTAACAGAGGATTCCAAAATCTTTCTTAAGGACTGATGCCAAGTTAACAAGCCTGTGATTCAACACTTTCTCCCTCCCACTTTCTTGAACAGCGGTGTTATATTTTTGATCTTACAATGTCTGCTATTACAATAATGTCATTGAAAGAAAGAAATCTGCTGTCCTTGCCTGGTCTGGCCTAAATATGACACCAAACCAGCAGTAATGCAGTTGACTCTTAGCTGCTCTCTTATCAATTAGGGCTGGGCAATAAATGCTGGCCTAGCTAGCAACATCCATAACAGATGAAAATAAATCCAAATTAATCATTAGACAGAGAGAGAACATCCATCACCACTTGTAAGACTCCCAAATAACATTGCGAAGTGCTGACATCAAGTGCTCCTCTGATTCAGCCATTCTCATGCCAGTACCCATTTCATCAAACATAATGGTTCCAGGTATGAGAAACGAGAGGCTTTTCCCACTTATAAAAGAAAAAAGAATGAGAGGGCAGACTTAAAGAGATGTGCAGACAAAGCAAGGGCAATGAAAGAAAATAATTTATTCACACAATGCGTAATTAGAGCATGCAATGCACTGTCTGGAAATGTGGTTGAGGCAGGTTTAATTGAGGCATTCAAGAGAACAATGAATGATTATTTGGATAGAAACGGTGCATATGCTTATGGGGAAAAGGTAGGAGATTTACACTAGGTAACAGAACCAGTTCAGGCATGTTGGGCTCTAACCGTTACAGTATCCACTGCCTTCAGCCATTTCTTGACATCATGTGAGATAAAATGGCTTGACTAATATTGGCATCTATGATACTGAGAACCTCACAAGGAAAGTGAGATAGATCATTCATTCAGCAATGCATCAGATTGGGCTTCTCTCACTGAAGATGGAAATATTGTAGAATATTTTCTTCCAGTTGGTTAATCGTTGTGGTAGAACAGAGATTTGAACTGATTCATGATTATGTGATCGCTTAGCTCTATCTGCTCCAGGATGCTTTTGCTTCTTAACATGTAAACAGTGCTGTGTTGTACCTTCACAAGGTTGACATCTCAATTTTAGATATACCTGGTGGTGCTCCTGACAAGCTCACCTACACTATTCATTGAGCTATGTTTGATCTCCTGGCTTAATGATACATTATGCTCTTACTGAAAGTCACTCCACTTAGTAATATTTTAGAAACAATGAACAGGAGCAGGCCATTCAGCCTGATGAGCCTGTCTGCCTTTCAGTATAACTGATTAAACACTTCAATGCCTTTGACCCACCTCATTCCCATAAGCTTGTACCACCATTGGTAATCAGAATCTAGCCATCTCTATCTTAAACTTTATGGCCAGACAGGCCACTCAAATTGATGAGTTTATGATGGATTTACAAAGATTAGACAATGAATAAGGGATGCTGGGAAACTAAGGCAAGCCTTGACCAAAATAATTGTGCTAATAAATATACTGCAGGCTGCAGCTACCAACAGACAGTTTGCAATCAACCCGGTAGCTGCAGACCCTACATAACACACCAAATTTGGGTCTGAATGGAGTCAATGAAATGTTATGCTCAGGGCATTCAGAAACATCGAGGTGTACACTAGACATGGAGGCACCTCACACCCTTATGTGGAGGAGGTTACTTGCTCCCAGCAACTCCAGGAATGGATGCCTAAGGGCCACCCTGCCATCAACATGCCAACACCTGGTTGGATCTGATTGATCAGGGTAATCAAGCCTGATCGATCCATTGGGAATGGTGAAGACCCTCCCAAAAAGGTACAAGGACTTTGGAGTATAAGAATCGCCGCAACACCACGCTCAGGGCAGTAACTCGAACACGGTAACTCGAGACCAACCGCTGAGAAGAGAAGGTACCCCTGAGACCATGAGGAGAAGAAGACCAGATGACATCACCATATGGAGCACAGCCAAGTTCTAGTGGTGGTACATGATCAACCAGAGTTAAGTTAAAGCATAAGATAGATTTATAATGTAAATTGTTAGTTTATAGTGTAATTTGTTGATATAGTAATAATTGTTAAATAAATAATATTATTGTTTATTATTATTACGAGTTGACTTGCACTCCTTTTGTTAGATATAAAAGTTAAAACACACTGTGCGGCAAGTGTAACAACATATTCAAAGAATGAGCTTCCACAGCTCTCTTTGGCAGGGAATTCCAATGGTTTGTGACCCTCTGAGTAAATAAATTCTCATCTCAAATGTAAGTGCCATCTGTGTTGTTTTTAAATTGTGCCCTGTAAGTCTTAAGTCTTTTGTGAGTTTAAATAAAACCTCTCATTCTTTGAAACTCTAGAGAATATTTTGACCAATCTCTCTTCATAAAACAGTCCCACTACCCTGGGAACAGGTCTGATGAACATTAGTTGTAATCCCTCTACTGCAATAATATCTTTCTTGAGATGAGAAAACGAAAGTGCATACAGTACTCTAGCTGTAAGCTAACCAAGCTCCTACACAACTGAAGTAAAACATCACTACTCGTGTACTCAAATCCTCTTGCAATCAAGGCTTACATTCCATTTGTCTTTCTAGCATCCCTGATTTGCCTGCATTTTAGCCTGTAGTGTCATCAAAAACTACATCTAGCTTCCTTGTATATTTTGCAGCCTCCTACTACTTGAGAATATTCTGTACATCTGTTCTTCCTAGCAAGTCTACCTGGAGATTAAAATGCTCTATGTCTTTTTCAACATCCTCTCGTTTTTTTTCCTTCCTTTATATTCCATCCAACCTGGCTACTGTTAAGGAGCCTGTACACTATTCTCACAAGTGACTTCTTGTCCTCAGCATTTCTCATATCTGCCCAAATGACTTCTACTTCCTGAACTTTAAGTACCTTCTGTATTGTGCTAATTAACAGCCAAACCTCCTCTCTTCCTAATTTCTTGACCTTTCCACATGTCCCACACATTTCAATATTCAGTTCCCAATTTAGGTCATTCTGTAGCCATGTTTTTGTACTGCTGTAAAACTGTACTTCTGTATTTTTATTTTCATCCGTTCATCTGTTTTGTTTCAAATGCTACATGCCTTCAGATGCATAGCCCTTCAGATGCATAACTATTAGCAATTGATTTTCTTTTAGTTCTTCAAAATTTATCCATTTTTGCATGAACATGTTCAGTAATTTTGCTTCCAAAGCCTTATGTGGTAGACAATTCCACAGATCACCAGCCTCTAAATTAAGAAATTTCTCCTCATTTCAGGTCTCAGTGCCGTATCCTGACATCTTATTCTAGACATCACAGACAGGGGTAACATCATCCGTGCATCCAGTCTGACCATCTGTCAGAATTTTAAATGTTTCAATAAGATACCTTCTCATTCCTCTAAACTCCAGTCTACAGAGACTGAGTCAACCCAATCTGTTCCTGATGTGACACTCCTGTCATGCCAGGAATCAGTCTGGTGAACCTTAACGGAACTCCGTCTATGACAAGTACACCCTTGTCATAGACGGAGACTAAAATTGGTACAATACACCAGTTGTAGTCTCTCAAAGATCCTGTACAGCTGCAGTAAAACATTCTTGCCCTTGTACTCAAATTACTTTGCAATCATGGTTAACATACCATTTACCTAACTAACTGCTTGTTTGCTTTCAGTGACTGGTTTATGAGGACATCCAGGTCTGATTATAAATCAACACTTCCCAATCTTTTACTGTTTAAATAGTACTTTACCATTCTGTTTTTTCTACCAAAGTGGATAACTTGTCCATATTACATTACATTTCCCATATATTTTGTTTGCCCATTCTTCCAACTTATCACATCCTCCTCACCATTCACAATCCTATCTAGATTTGACAAACTTAGAAATATTGCATTTGGTTTCCTTATCCATACTGTTGATATATATTGCGAAAGCTCAGATCTAAGCACTGCTGCCTGTGCTACCGCAATACGTTCCATACTGAAAATGACCGATTTAAATTCTGATTTCTCTTTCCAGTCTGCTAATCAATTTTCAACGTATACCAGTGTATTACCCCAGTCCTGAAAATGTGTTGCTGGAAAAGCGCAGCAGGTCAGGCAGCATCCAAGGAACAGGAGAATCGACGTTTCGGGCATAAGCCCTTCCCGAAACGTCGATTCTCCTGTTCCTTGGATGCTGCCTGACCTGCTGCGCTTTTCCAGCAACACATTTTCAGCTCTGATCTCCAGCATCTGCAGTCCTCACTTTCTCCTCGAAGATATTATCCCAGTCCCACTTGTTTTGATCTTATATACTAACTTTTCATATATGACTTTAACTAAAGCTGTTGAAAAATCCAAATACACCACATTGATTGGTTCTAATGAATCTATTGTATTAGTTACCATCTCAAAGGAATTAAGCAGGCTTGTCAAACATGATTTTCCATTCATAAACTCATATTGACTTTGATTTATCCTATAGAAAATATCAAAGTATCCTGTTATCACATTCTTCATAGGGAGATGCAGTGGCATTATGTTAATGCCACTGGACCAGTAATGCAGAATGCCAAACTGATGCTTTGGGGACATGGATTTGAATCCTCCCATGCCAGATATTGAAATTCAAACTCTATCAAACAAAAACCTTGAATTAAAAAGCTAATTTAATATGGCGACCATGTAACCATTATTGATTGTCTTAAAAGTCTACCTAGTTCATTAGCATCCTTCAGAGCAGGAAATCCGTCATCCTCACCTGGTTTGACCTACATGTGGACTCCAGACCCACAGCAGTGTGGTTGACTCTTAATTGCCCTCTTGGCAATTTGGAATGATTAAAACATTCTTGCATAGCCAGTGCTGCCCATATCTCATGAATAAATAAATCAACAAGTAAAACACTCTAGTAGCACAGTGGATCAGTGGTTAGCACTATTGCCTCATAGCAGCACGGAGCCAGGTTCAATTCCTGCCTCTGACAACTGTCTGTATGGAGTTCCTCCCACAATTTTTCACACAGAGGATGGTACATGTATGGAATAAGCTGCCAGGGGATGTGGTGGAGGCTGGTACAATTGCAACATTTAAGAGGCATTTGGATGGGTATATGAATAGGAAGGTTTTGGAGGGATATGGGCCAGGTGCTGGCAGGTGGGACTAGATTGGGTTGGGATATCTGGTCGGCATGGACGGGTTGGACCAAAGGGTCTGTTTCCATGCAGGTTAGGTGAATTGCCCATAATGTTCAGGGATGTGTAGATTAGGTGTATTAGTCTGGGGTAAATGTAGGGGAATGGGTCTGGGTGGGTTACTCTTCAGAGGGTCGGAGTGGACTTGTTGGGCCGAAGGGCCTGTTTCCACACTGTAGGGATTCTAATGTAGCATTTTCTCTACTACTTATATTAAGCTAACCAGTCTGTAATTCCCTGTTTTCTCCTTCTAACTTTTTTAAATAGCAGTGTCACATTTGCCACCAAACAATCTGCTGGGACTGTTCCAGAATCTACAGAACTATGGAAGATTCCATCCAATGTATCAATATTTCTATGGTTACCTCATTTAGTACCCTGAGATGGAGAGTATCAGGCCCTGTGTATTTATCGGTTTTTAATCCCATTAATTTCTCTTTTTTTTCACGAATACACATTTCCTTCAATTTCTCCTTATTTGATCCTTGCCCCCCCAGCATTACTGGAAAATTATCTGAATCTTCTTACACGAAGAAAGAATTCAAGTCATTGTTTAATTGCTCAAATACTTCCTTGTCATCCATTATCAATTTCCCAATAATTGTCTTCACTAACCATTTTTTTTACATTAGTATAGAAGATTTTACAGTCCACTTTTATGCTTCTTCCAAATTTACCTCTTACTTGATTTTTATCCTCTTAATTAATCTCTTGATCAACCTACTTTGCTGAAATATGAACTGCTGTCAATCCTCAGGCTAGCTACTTCCCCCAGCAACATTAGACGAGATCTCTTTTGATCTAATATTTTCTATTTGTCATATTCCAATTTGCACATTGGTCAGGTAATAATCCAGACATCATTACCTTTGAGGTTCTGCTTCTTAATTTGGTACCTAGCTCCTCATACTGACTGAAGAACCTCTATCCTCGTCCTGCCTACGTTGTTGATACTTCCATAGACCATGATGACCAATCCTTCCTCATTCTGTTCCTTTGCAACTTGTGCAAATGTCCCAAATGCTGGCACTGGTAGGCAAAAAATCTTCTAGACTCTCAACCTTTGCTGCAGAGGACAATATCAATCCTCATCACTACCCTTTCCACTACTATCAGTATATTCCTTTTTGCTCCACTTACTTTGAATGGCTTTATGTACAATGGTCAGATAATTCATTCTCCATGCAGCTGTCACCATCATTCATATAAGCTGAAAGAACCTCAAAATCATTGGGTTATTGCAGAATCTGAGGCTCTTACATGCCTGCCCTCTGATTCCCTTTAACTGCCTCACTTGTGGTAGCACCCTCCTTTCACTGGTCAGTGACCATGTCAGAAGGCCCTGCTCTAAGGAGTGTGACTACCTTCTGGAACAGTGTTGAATAACGAAAGAGAGAATTATGTTACACTGAACATAATCTACCAGTGTCTTTGGAAAAGTTCCAAATAAAGAATCTTTGGATCTTTCACTGGAGATGATACTGAAGCATAAAAATTGAGCCAGTAAAACAATACACTGGTAATTGCTAATGTTCTATCCAAAGTTTAAGGAAAACATATGGAGTAATGGAAATCTGAGGTATGACAATTCTATGATGTTCATATCCTACTTGTTACATTGTCTTGGCTTTTCTTTAGTTAAGCCACAGACTTTGGTTAACTTCACACATACATTTTGTGCAGTTGTGAAATATGAAAGACCGTCTGACCAGTATGAAATAAGGTATTTGCCAAAATGTTTATTAATGTAAGAATTTACTGTTATTCTGAAGTTGAAGGCATGTACTGTACCTTTAAGAGAGAGTGAATGCTTTCTGAACTGAGAGCTGACAAGCACCTGTCAACTAGCAGTCTCAGAGTGTACTGGAAAATTGAAAATATGGAACCTTTGGCGGTGAAATAGATACCTGAGTTGGTTGCTGTTTTGACAACAATTTGGAATTTAATCAGTTTAAATTATGTTCCAGGATACTAAAACCCAGTTGAGCTTGAATTTATTGTTTTTGTCAACATCGAACCAATGAGACAATCTGATGTTGGGGTATAAAAGAAAGTCAGACAGAGCAACTGCCATCGAGAGAGTAACTGCCATCCAAATATAAAGGTACCTTTTTCATACCTTTTGCAGTAAAAGAAAAGACGACCCAGGAAGATCTTCAGCCAAAAGAAGACAGACATCGAAGATGACAGCTGCAGTATGGTTTTGAAATAAAGTTGATGTAATTGTAAAAGTTTTTTTTAAATTGGAATAGTATATTGTTATAGAGATGGAGGCAGATAACAAGCAGTTAAAACAAAGGGGGGCTTAGAGTTGTGAGCACTTGTTGCTAAATGTTCATTTTTAGATAAAGAAATAAATTGATATTATTTTCTTTAAATAGTGGAATTTGGGAGTTCTCTGTCACTTATATTTTAACAGATTACGAGGCGAGGTGTGCTTTTCTGGGTGTTTAGTTTAATTAATTGAAGGGTTCACCACTGTGTCGTAACACTGTATTACAAAGTGATTTTAAGAAACTTCCGGAACTGTGAAGCTTTACCTATTAAGGGGAAAGGTGGGGGGAATCTGTATCGTTAAAGGTAATTCATAGTTTTTGAGGCAGACCCCAACTAAAACAGAAACAAAACAGAAAGGGCAAGAACAGGTAAACAAAGAAAGCAAACCCAACCTCCCAAGTTTTAACCGAAACAAAATCAAACAGGCTTGGAAACAAAAACATCTGGCAGAATGGACTGACTTAAAAAGTATAAATTTCAGGCAAATCCAAGCTAAGCAACGCACTGGTGCAGAACAGACAAACCGAAGAAGGCAGAGTCCAGAAGAGGAGCTGCAAAAAAGTTGCTGCAACTGTTTCTGCTGCTTTAAGATAACATTGTGGATATACTCTACCTAGAGTGAGTTGGAAAGGTCCGACAGAAGGGTGAAGATCATGATATAGATACTAGGCTCCTAGGAGAAGCAGAAATTCTTCCAAAGGAAGACAGAGGTTTGAACGACTTTGTGATTGAGTGTGATCTACAAAATCTGAGTGAACTGCTGAGGCAATTTCTCTGCCATTTGCATGCAGAGTTTATATTCAACCACAAGTTTCCCACTTTTCACATTTCACTCGTGTTAATTTGTGATTTAAAATAAAGGAGAGATAGTTTTTAGTATTTATGTAGGTTTATTACTGTATCATTAAAAAATCTTGTTTTGAATCACTGAATCCTCTGGATCCATTCTTTTAGTCAGTATATGGAACTTGAATATTTCCCTTTTTTTGGTCAAGGGTTCTTCTTGATAAGATTCACATCGCAGCCGCCCACCACTGCTGATGTCGATTTTTCCCACAAAATCTTCCTCTCATTAATTAACTGGCCACCAAGGCATCTGGTTCTTAGAATCTTGCAGCAAGATACAGGAAAAATATTCACCCTGCTGGAACCATATTTAAGCTGTAGCTCCATATGTCTTCAGACACTGCAAGCCAGGACTTGCCCTTCACACTATGGTCCTGCACTGTTTTCCCAAAGGAAATGACTCAGAATGTGCAAGTTAGCTCCTCAATTCAACAACAGAGACCTGAAGGCACTGGTGAATGGTTATGAGGAAGGCTATGCTTTTTCCTGCAGACTAGCAAATGAGGCCATGCCACTAGATTCAGCCAGTCTTGACCAATGCTCAGCAGTGAAGGAAGGTGGTCAGTGGTCTTCTATACACCAAGAATAAATGCCACCACCTTCTCTCTGCTATTTCACATTCTCAAAGCCACCACTTACTCTGACTCTGTGACTGTCCATGTACCTTACCAAAGCTCATGGACAGATACAAAACAAGTATTTTACAGAAGTGCTTACTGAGGAGAAAGACATGGAAGATATAGAATGGATGGAAATAGATGGTAACATCTTGCAAAATGACCATATTACAGAGGAGGAACTGCTGGATGTCTTGAAACGCATAAAGGTGGATAAATCCTCAGGACTTGATCAGGTGTACCCTAGAACTCTGTAGGAACCTAGGGACATCATTGCTGGGCCCCTTGCTGAGATATTTGTATCATCAACAGTCACAGGTGAGATGCTGGAAGACTGGAGTTGGCTAACATGGTACCATTATTTAAGAAAGGTGGTAAGGAGAACCCAGGAAGTTATAGACCGGTGAGCCTGAGGTCAATAGTGGGCAAGTTGTTGGAGGGAATCCTGAGGGACAGGATTTCCATGTATTTGGAAAGGCAAGGACTGGTATGGGATAGTCAACATGCCTTTATGCTTGGAAAATCAAGTCTCACGAACTTGATTGAGTTTTGTGAAGAAGTAACAAAGAGGATTGATGAGGGCAGAGCGGTGGACATGATCTATATGGACATCAGTAAGGCGTTCAACAAGGTTCTCCATGGGAGACTTGTTAGCAAGGTTAGCTCTCATGGAATACAGGGAGAACTTGCCATTTGGATACAGAACTCGCTCAAAAGTACAAGACCGACGGTGATTATGGAGGGTTGTTTTTCAGACTGGAGGCCTATGACCAGTGGAGTGCAAGAAGAATCAGTGCTGGGTCCAGTATTTTTCGTCATTTATATAAACGATTTGGATGTGAAAATAGGAGATATAGTTAATATGTTTGCAGATGACACCAAAGTTGGCGGTGTTGTGGACAGTGAAGAAGGTTATCTCAGATTACAACGGGATCTTGATCAGATGGGCTACAGGTTGAGGTGTGGTAGAAGGAGTTTAAAAAAGATAAATGCGAGGTGCTGCATTTTGGGAAAGCAAACCTTAGCAGGACTTATACACTTAATGGTAAGGTCCTAGAAAGTGTTGCTGAACAAAGAGAACTTGTAGTACAGGTTCATAGCTCCTTGAAAGTAGAGTTGCAGGTAGATAGGATAATAAAGAAGGCGTTTGGTATGCTTTCTTTTATTGGTCAGAGTACTGAGTATCGGAGTTGAGAGGTCATGTTACGGCTGTACAGGATGTTGGTTAGGCCACTTTTGGAATATTGCGTGCAATTCATGTTTCCCTCTTATCGGAAACACGTTGTGAAACTTGAAAGGGTTCAGTAAAGATTTACAAGGATGTTGCCAGGGTTGGAGGGTTTGAGCTACAGGGACAGGCTGAATAGGCTGGGGCTGTTTTTCCTAGAATGTTGGAGGCTGAGGAGTGACCTTATAGAGGTTTATAAAATCATGAGGAGCATGGACAGGGTAAAGAGATAAAGTCTTTTCCCTGGGGTAAAGGAGTTCATAACCAGTGGGTATAGGTTTAGGATGAGAGGAGAAAGATATAAATGAGACCTAAGGTGCAACTTATTCACACAGAGGGTGATGTATGCATGGAATGAACTGCCAGAGGCTGGTGCAATTGCAGCATTTAAAAGGCATCCGGATGCAATATGAATAGGAAGGGTTTGGAGGGATATGGGCCGGGTGCTGGCAAATGGGACTATATTAGGTTAGTATATCCAGTCGGCATGGATGAGTTGTGCTCAAGGGTCTGTTTCCATGCTGTACATCTCTGTGACTCCAAAAGCTTCAGCTCAGCCCAAACCCCATGACAGAATCTTTTTAAAAACTCTCTCACCTGAGAACATTCCACACACTCAAAAAACATCCTGACCAGGCACAATTACAATATGAATGACTTAAGAAATTAGTTATTGACCAGAGACTACAGCATTATGACCCCAGCCGATTGTGCCACTGGACAAGTCAGGTCCCAGAAAGGAATCTGGCCTGATAAATGAGGTTTCACTGAAATAACAAACAAGCATTGAAATTTCATAGTTGATGTGGGAAGTCTAATATCCAGCTTCAGGTGCAGCTGCAGAGGTAGTATTAATGTTTTTAAATCACTGCCTGATACTACAGAGGAAGAGGTCAGCTTTGGTTTTTGAGCCTGATGAGTGAAGTGTTTGATTTTAAGACTTACAAAACTTCTAAATCTTAATTTTTTAAAAAATCTATAATACAAAGTAATGTGAGAGCATTTTTTTCTTATGCTTATACTTTGATCTCTCTTGACTCACTTTCAATATTAGGAATCAGTATTCAGTTATCCCAGGGCAGAGTTTTTGATCAGAAGGAATATGCTAACGCCATGTTTTTCAGCAAAGTGCATTATGATTGTTTTTAGGTAATTTCTGGGTCTGTAGATTGTTAAAGGGGCAAGAAATAGCTTTTAATAGGATGTGGGAGATCAGGGAGAATTTGAATGTTCGTGAAGACTATGTCTGCAGGAAGTGTGCTTATTTGCGAATTCTATCAGACCACAAGGATTGGTTGTGGCAGCAGTTACAGACAATGAGGAGTTTACAAGAGCAAGGGAGAGCGATGGATAGCAGTTTCAGGAAGGTGGAAAAAATGTAGATATAGTTAGATTGTATCTAGGTTCCTAGGTTGACCGCTAGGAATAGCAAGAGAAGTCACTGGGTGGTGCAGGAATCTCCTGTGACCATCACCATCTCAAATACATATGCCATTTTGGACACTGTGATGAGGAATGGCCTCTCAGGTGAATATAGCACTGACAGCCAGGTTTCTGGTCCCATGACTGGCTCTATTGTAATGTCAGGTAGAAAAAGCCACAAGGGAAATGTTTAATTACTGTACAGTGATATATTTCTGCAGTCAGAAATTGCATGTTTGAACATTAATAGAGTTCCAGTTCCAAAAAAAGTCTTTGGATTTGAAACATTAACTGTTTTCTCTCTCCACGAATGCTGCCAGACCTGCTGAGTTCCTCTGGCATTTATTGATTTTGAAAAGCACTAACTAGCACTATGATCAGATAAGAATGCAAAAGATGAACTAGTGACGCCTCCCAATCCAGTTAAAGATTGCTTAATGCTGCAGCTGAATTTTCAGGAACACACTATTGGTTTGTATCGAAATATGGGCTGGTTTCAGGATTTCTATTAACTGCAGATAAAAATAGGCCATTTGTAAATGTTTATTCTCTAGTTTGTGGCATAATTTATTCAGCAATATAATCTAAACTGTGTGCATAGAAAACTGAATAAATTAGTGATCTCTGCACAATATTGGTCAGACTCCAAACTGCGCAGCTGGCTACAGTGAGAGTTTGTGTGTGTGTGTTAGGGGAGGTGGGGGGAATAGATTCAGTAGTCAACTCATCATTGCTGTTAAGCTCAAATGTGGAATTCTACATGAAAAGATGGTAGAAAGTGCTAGGAATACACAGCAAGGCATGTTAGTATCAGAAAAGTTAAAAAAAACTCCCATCTCCTTCTGCTGATATTGCCACTCTTTTGCCATTATCATGATTTGCTGAACTGTTTCCAGCCTTTTCAGGACTTTTCCATCCTTCTTCATGCTGAAATTCCAGGATGAAAGCGAAATTATTTATTGCACATAACTTTCTAATTCTAAACTGTAATTCTAAATTAAGCTTTGTAATACACCTCTATTGCTCACAAGCTGACTTTGAGCACGAAAAATGACTAAACAGACTTATCTTTGATAAGTGGATACATTTTCAATTGTGAAGTATCACTAAAACGATCAGCTGCTAAATGTGTATCCAAACAGGTATCAAACTGCTCTTAGAACACAGAATGTAAAATACAAACAGAAGTACTTTGGTTAGCAGCCAAATGTTAATTTCCAATTCCAAGCTAAGTTCGTGAAACAAGGCCTACATCATATTCTACACTATTCTATCAACTGAACTGAGTCTGACTTTATAAATACTTAATTCCATTTAATTATGTATTCTTGTCAAAATGTGCTTTTTAAACACAAATTATGTATTTATATTGCAATCAAAGCATCAAATAGACAAATGGAATAGTCAGACATTTTGCAGTGCATCCTAAATAACATGTCGTAAAGGCTTAGTCAAACCTCACATTCCACATTAATGGCAAAACTTAGGATTTGTGTGAGACAATATGTAGTCAGTTTACAAGTGGAATCAAATAAATAATCAAACTTTAAGTATTTCCAAATATTTCAGTATTTTCTTTTTTGTTGAGCATGCTTATGGGCAAGGATTCAGTTGTCATAACAACAGTGGCTCATGCTACATTTTTTCCGCAAGAAAAAATGTAGACCACATACTGGCGTAGACACAAGGCAGTCTGGCCCATAGATATCTATTCAAAATCCTTCAGTTGCTTGCTGAACAGAACAGACTAAGATTTCATCTCACAGATCAGTCTTGACAGATTTCTCAACACCTTCTTCACTGCCAGTGGACCTCTTGTCATCTCCCATTGTCCAGATAACAGTCAATGGCACAGATTTTTCAGTTTGGCTTATGTATCAGTAGAAGACACTTCATACAGTGTAGAGCACATCCTTTAGCTCAGGTTTCCTCCAGTAAAACATGTAAGAACTGCACTATAAATCTGCAAAACATATGACCAGAGAAGAAAGAATAGATTTTTCAGACACTCAAGTGTCTGAAAGTTTTTACATAGGAACTGGGAGTGAAGGCAGTTTAGATTAGATTGGATTCCCTGCAGTGTGGAAACAGGCCTTTCGGCCCACACCGACCCTCCGAAGAGTAACCCACCCAAACACATTTCCCTCTAAATGATGCACCTAACACTATGGGCAATTTAGCATGGCCAATTCACCTGACCTGCATAGCTTTGTGACTGTAGGAGGAAACCCTCGCAGACACAGGGCAAATGTGCAAACTCCACACAGACAGTTGCCTGAGGCTGGAATCGAACCTGGGACCCTGGTGCTGTGAGGCAACAGTGCTAACCACTGAACCACTGTGCCACCCTTGAATCTGAAGTCTTTTACAAATGAGTAGGGGAGCCCATTTAGCCCTTAACCATATAAGAATAAGGGGAGGCTGTTCAATCCCATGAGTCTCTCACAAAAATAAGGGAAAGTCAACCAGTACTTCAAGCCTGTTACAAAGGAATGGTAAAAAAAGTACACAAATGGAATCAATCCAACCGCCATAACAGAGATGTGACTGCATGATGACTAAGTTTGAAAATTAAGTATAACATTTAGAAAAGACAAGCAAAACAGAAGCGAGAGTGATATGCCTAACAGTAAAGAAAATATTTGGATGTGAGTAGACATTCTGGCCCTCAAGAATGTTTCAATCAATCAATTAGATTATGGTTGATTTGCATGCCAACCATATTATCCTACTTACGTTTTTTTTAAATTTCACTCATAGAACATATTGGCTGGCCAGAATTTCTTTCCCATTCCTAGTTATCCTTTAGAAGGTGATAATCAACTTGGATAAAGTGAGGACTGCAGATACTGGAGATCAGAGTCAAATAGTGTGGCGTTGGAAAAGCACAGCCGGTCAGGCAGCATCCGATGAGCAGCAGAATCGACATTTCGATATCAGGAATTGTGGGGGGAGCTGAGAGATAAGTGGGAGGGGGTTGGGACTGGGGAAAGGTACCTAGAAATGTGATAGGTAGATGAAGGTGGGGGGGTGATGGTGATGGTGATAGGTCAGAATGCAGAGTGAAACGGGTAGGTGGGAGGGAAAGAAGAAAGATGGACAGGTAGGACAGTTCAAGAGGGTGGTGCCGAGTAGGAGGGCTAGATCTGGGATAAGGTGAGGGGAGGGGAGATGAGGAAACTGGTGAAATCAACATTGAACCAATGTGGTTGGAGGGTCCCAAAGTGAAAGATGAGGAGTTCTTCCTCCAGGCGTCGGGTGACTAGGATTTGGTGGTGGAGGAGGCCCAGGACTTGCATGTTCTGGAGATGTTCTGTGGGTCATATGCACCAATCAACCCCACTGCTCTGTGGCTGAACACTTCAACTCCCCCTCCCACTCCGCCAAGGACAAGCAAGTCCTGGGCCTCCTCCACTGCCAAATCCTTGCCACCCGACGCCTGGAGATGGAATACCTCATTTTCCGGGTGTAGACTTGCTCGCTGAGCTGTAGGTTTTCTATCCAGGCGTTTCATTACCTCGCTAGGTAACATCATCAGTGGCGACCTCCAAGTGAAGCAAAGCTGTTGTCTCCTGCTTTCTATTTATATGTGTGTCCTCATTTTCCGTCTTGGGAACCTCCAACCACACGGGATCAATGTCAATTTCACCACTTTCATCTCCCCTCCTCCCACTTTATTCCAGATCCAACTCTCCAACTCGCCACAGCCATCTTGAACTGTCCTACCTGTCCATCTTCCTTCCCACCTATTCGCTCTACCCTCCACTCCGACGTATCACCATCACACCCCACCTTCATCTATCCATCGCATTCATAGCTACCTTCATCCCAAACCCAACCCCCTCCCATTTATCTCCCAGCTCCCGTGCACCCCCACCCCCACATTTCTGAGGGAGAGCTCATGCGCGAAACATCAACGCTCCTGCTCCTAAATGCTGCCCAACCAGCTGTGCTTTTCCAGCACCACACATTTTGACTTTGGAAGGTGAAGGTGAGCTGCCATCATGAACCACTGTAGTCCATATTCTGTAAGTAAACCCCCAATGCACATTGGGAGGGAGTTCCTGAGTGTTGACCCAGCAACAGTGAAGAACTAATATAATTCCAAGTCAGGATGATGAGTGGCTTGGAGGATATCTTGAAGGTAGTGGTGTTTGCATGTATTTGCTGCTCTACTCCTTTTAGATAGAAATGGTCAGGTGTTTGGAAGGTGCTGCCTAAGAATTTTTGGGGAATTTCTACACCTTGTAGACAGTGCATGCACATGCTACTGAGTGTTGGTGGTGAAGGGAGCAGATGACTGAGTATGTGGTGCTTATCCTGAATGGTGTCAAGTTCTTGAGTGTTGGTGGAGATGCACTCATCCAGGCAAGTAGTGAGTATTCAATCAGTGTCCTGACAAATGTCTTCAGTTCAGTTATTTGCTGCAGTATTAGCCTCTGACCTGCTCTTGTAGGCACAGCACTTATATGGCAAGTCCAGTTGAGTTTCTGGTCAATGGTATCCAAGATGTTGATGGTAGGGGATTTCAGTGGTGGTAACACTGTCAAGGGACAATGTGTGGATTGTCTCCTGTTAAAGAAAATCATTTCCTGGCATTTGCATGGTGCGAATGTTACTTGCCACTTTTCAGCCCAAGCCTGGATATTGTCCAGATTTTGTCACATTTGAACATGGATTATTTCAGTCTGTCTATCCTTTCTACGTATCACTAAATATCTTCATTTCAAAATTATCTGTCTTTGAAACTTCAATTAACGCAGTAACTACAACAGGGATACAGTATTTCAGATTTCCACAACACCTTATCTGATGACGTATTCCCGAGCTGCAGGAATGTCTAACTTTTGATGTTAAAGATCACACAACACCAGGTTATAGTCCAACAGATTTAATTGGAAGCACACTAGCTTTCGGAGTGCCACTCCTTCACCAGGCACAACCACCTGATGAAGGAGCAGCCCTCCAAAGGCTAGTGTGTTTTCAATTAAACCTGTTGGACTATAACCTAGTGTTGTGTGATTTTTAACTTTGTACACCCCAGTCCAACACAGGCATCTCCAAATGATTCCAATGCAAAATGCACCCATCTTCCTGCCATCGATGTCTGACTATTTGATCATACATTAAAAGACCTCATGGTGGCTATTCCACATTTGTACAACTGCCCTAAGCTCCAGTACATACTCCAGCATGTGATCTTGGATCTTGGAATGTGAGGACTTGCAACACTTTGTCACGGATGACTTTTTGTGCTGGAAGACAAAAAACACTTCAGGTAGATCAAAGCATACCTTTCACCAGATGATGGTCTTCCAACAGTAATTGCTGTTTATTTTAGTGTGTCCCCCAAGAACATCATTTAGCGCAGAGTCCTGTGTCAAGATGAACCCCAACAAAATCCACTACATCATCTTACAGACGTCTTCTGAAAAGACACAATCTAACAGGAAGTTGACAATGATCTTTTTTATACTACAGCTCCCTCAAAGGAAATATGCAGAGGGGATGAGATTTGGATAATGTGGAAGGATCTGAAAGGTGGCCCCTTCTTAGCATCAGCCAAGTTATGCCTTGGTGCTCTTTTCCAAGTTCTGGTGATGAAGCATTCTATAAAATGATTGACAGTGTGGACAGGGAACCACTCAACAGGATCATCATTTCCTGCAAACCCAGACAATATTATATGCAATACACTGCCTGAAGGACTAGTGGTCAAGCATGTTTGTCTTTTTCATGAGGAATGGGTGGCATAGTATGTCCACCTGAATGGAACCTTCTGCAGCAACATGGCCAGACCCATCCTTCACAATGATGGGACAGGTAGAAACACGGCATTTAGTGTTTGTGAACCAAGGATCTTGATACAGCCACACATAACAGCAGCTTTCAGGATAAGCATTTAGGAAACTTAATGATTTTGCCTCTGAGCTTAAAAAGCACAAACTGGAGCTTGAACTAGGAATCTTGATTGTCCATATGATTTAACTAATTACTTGTAAGACTTACTGAGTCATTTGGGAGTTAGGATTAGAGACAAAACTGGCAGTGCAGAACAGAACTATGATAGAGAGAAGATAATCTCATAACATAATGAATATATTTAAACCCAATGATGAAAATCGATAGAACTGACTTTCAGGTGACATACCACTTGCCATCGCATCAATGAGAGCCCATATCAGCCATGTCTAGGGTTGCAGAAATCAAAAATCACCCTCTGGATCATTTGGGAGACACACACCAAAATACTGCATGTAACTTTGTAGAAAATATCTTCTGTTCAATTTATTAATTCAGAGGATGTGGAAATCAATTGCAAGACCTGTATACATTGCTGTGGCCAGTTACCTGTGAGAAGGCAATGGTCAACCTTCTTTTTGAACCTTTGTAGACAATATGGCCAAGGTGCTCCCACTGTGCTATAAGGGCTTCCAGGATTTCTCCAGTCATATATTTGTAAGTCAGAACAGCATAAGACTTCAAGGGGAATTTGAGATGAAGGGTGAAGGGGAATCTCATTAAAAGTTGCAGAACAGTGAAAGGCCTGGATATTGTAGACACAGTGAACTCCTACTACTTCCACTAGTAGGAGGAACTAGAAACCAAGGGCAGAGTCTCAGAGTGAAGTGACAATCCTTTGGAACTCAGATGAGAAGGAATTTCTTCAACTGGTTAATGTGTAGAACTCAGTGCTGCAGAAGGCTGTGGAGGCCAAGTCAATGAGTGTATTTAAGACAAGATAGCTAGGTCCTTGAATAGTAAGGGAATCAAGGATTATGTGGAGAAGGCAGGAGAATGAGGTTGAGAAACAACTCAGTCATGGTCAAATGGTGGAACAGACTTAATGTGCCAAATAGCCTAACTTTGTTCCGAAACCTTATGGTCTTAAGGTAGCATTTCTATTACAGCTGTACCTATTGTTCTAGATTTTGAAAAAAAGAGGACTTAGAAGGTACTAACAAGAAGCCTTGGTGAGTTATTGCAGTGCACCCTCATAGATGCAGATGCTATAGGTCAGTGGTGGACGGAGTGGGGTGTTGAGGAAATAGATGTGTTGTCCAAAAAACAACACTTTGTTGGTATTGAGTACTGTTGCAGTCACACAATTTCCATCCAGGAAATTGGACAGCATTCCTTCATGTTCCAAACTTATGTCTGTTAAATAGTGGAGAGGTTTTGGGAGTCAGAAATTGAACAGCTTGCTCAGAATACCCACCTCTGAACAACTCCACAAGGTGCACCCATGAAGCACAAGTCCAATGGAGTTTGGGTCCTCTCTTTTAAAAGTAAGTTTCCAGCATACCAATAGTAGATTCAAGAATGTGTTGTATTGTGATAACTAGAATAGCACTGTGGCTACAGTAAGGGCTTTTTCAATAGATGAGCCTTTGAGTTTATCTTGTGAACACTGGGCTGATTAATTTGTTCTTACCCTGCCCTACATACTCTGATTGCTCATTTTATCTCTAACCTCCAACAAAGGTCAATTCTGCAGAAGAATCTAATGCGGAATGCAGCAGATTAGCAAAACAATGATAGTCCATCTAAATACAAATGTAAAAAGAAAAACAAAGTCTGCATTTTAATCTCTTTGCAATGCACACGTAAAATGCAGAGATCACAAACAGCTGTCTCCGACACACCAAACAATGCAGCACAAGCAGGTACAATCAGACATCGCTTCCTCAGAGCCCCACATTATCCTGCCACCTCATTTCACTGCAGAAAACTGCAGCGCATTGATAACAGACAATGTGAAAATAGCAGCAAAGAGAAAGGAATAATCTGTTATAAAAGCACAAAGCCCACTACAGATATAGCATTAACATTAAGATCGTACACTCAGGCAGACTCATCTCATATAGCCATAATAGGAAAGATTTGAAGTTTTTTCAGGAAGATCGCAGCAGCTTGAGACACAGAGTCAATTTGTGCTGAATCATGGAATTTAATGATGTGCTTCTTGCAATATAGGTGGAATGCCCAGAATTCATTACAATACCTTAGAGTAAAGGGAAGACCCTTTAGAACGGAGATACAGAGGAACTTCTTCAGCCAGAGAGTGGTGAATCTATGAAATTCATTGCCACAGAAGGCTGTGGAGGCCAGGTCATTGAGTATATTCAAGACTGAGATAGGTTCTTGATCATAAATGGGATCAAGAGTTACAGGAGCAAATGGGAGAATGAGTTTGAGAAACTTATCAGCCATTATTGAATGGTGGAGCAGACTCGATGGGCTGAATGGCCTAATTTCTGCTCCTATGTCTTATGGTCTTAATTACATAAAGCATTCATAACAAAACTAGAACAAAGCAGGCAGGAATAAATGAGATGAAAATCTGTATTTAAAACAGAAAATGCTAAAAATTAATAATAGGAATGGAAAGTAAACAGCAGGTTAGTGTTTTAGTAGAGAATCTTCGCCTGTACTGATGAAAAATGCCACCAAACATTCACGGTTCATTACAATTGGTGTACAATAATAACAATTTGCATTTTTATAGCATTCATAAAAGAGAAAAATGCCCCATGGCAAATCAAAGAGATATTACTGAACAAAATTTGTCACAGAATCACAAGAAGGCATATGAGAACAGGTGACCAAAAACTTCTCCCAACATTTGCATTTTTGGAAGCCTCTTAAAGAATGTAGGTGATATACAGTGGCAGAGTTTTAGGAAGCAAATTCCGGAGGTTAGGGTCAATGTAACTGCAGGAAGTAGAAACTCGCCATGCATAACGAACCACATAACCATCATAAATATGGGCCTGTGATTTCTAAGGAAAGCAGTCAATATCTAAACTTGAATGTGTGCTGATAAAGAAATTCATTCTCTTGAATTACTGACAGATTGAAATCAAATTGTATTTTTAAAAAAAACCTATTGTTCCAAAAAAGTCCCAATCATTTATTCAGTAATCAGCGTTTGTAGAAAATTAGTAAATGCGATCTGCATTTATCTGATGTGACAGTCACAAACCAGCACTGGTATCAATGGATTCTACGTTAGCACAGTGTGACAGAAGTTTCTGCAAAATAGGGACTGAGAAAAGATCTCAATAAAACACAATTTAATGAAATAATGTAGCACAATTTTAGGATATTAAATGAAGCATTTAGAACAACTTTGCCACTGAATTCTACATTGTTCAAAAATTGGTCGTAAAGTAACATGGCTAGACTCTCTCTTGTTGGAAATGGCCCTGTGGCACAAATATTATTTACCACTTAACAGGCCAAGCCTTAATGTTGCAAAGTCTTCCTGCATGCAGACATAAACTGTATTGCCTGAGGTGGTGTAAACTGACATGCACATTGTGCAATCATCAGTGAAGATCTGCACTTCTGACCTCACGATGGAGGGTAGGTTATTGATGAAACATGGCAAAATGGCGACATTGCTGTGATTTCATCAAAAACAGTCATCCTGAGATACGAACTAATGCTCTAGAAACATTGGTTTAAATATCAACGTCAGATGATGGAAATTAAAATCTGGTACAAATCTGGAATATAAAGCTAGTAATAAGTATAATCAATTGTGAGAAAAAAACAACTGGTTCATTTATATCCTTTAGGGAAGTAAATCTGCCGTTCTTACATGGTATGGTCTAGGTGCAACTCCAATACATAGCAACATGGTCGACTCTTAACTGTTCTCCAAAATAGCTAAACAAGCAACTCTGTTAAACAGTCTAGCCCACAGCCGAAAAACTATTAAAGAATGAAAAACAGCTGAACATAAGAACTAGGAGCAGAAATAGGCCATCTGGCCCTTCGAGCCTGCTCCACCATTCTATAAGATCATGGCTGATCTTTCCGTGTACCCAGCTCCACTTACCCACCCTCTCACCGTAATCCTTAATTCCTTCATAGTTCAAAAAAATCTATCTTAGCTTTAAAAACATTTACTGCAGTAGCATCAACTATTTCACAGGGAATTTTATGGATTCACAACCATCTGGGTGAAGAAGTTTCTTCTCAATTCAGTCCTAAACCTGCTCCCCCTAATTTTGAGACTACACCCTCTTGTCCCAGTTTCACCTGCCAGTGGAATCATCCTCTCTCTGCCTACCTTATCTATTTCCTTCATAATTTAATATGTTTCTATAAGATCCCCACTCATTCTTCTAAATTCCAATGAATATAATCCCAGTCTACTCAGTCTCTCCTCATAAACCAACCCCCTCAACTCCAGAATCAACCTAGTGAATGTCTTCTGTACCCCCTGTAGTGCCAGCATATACTTTCTCAAGTAAAGAGACCAAAACGGCATGCAGTACTCCAGATGTGGCCTTACCAGCACTCTATACAGCTGCAACATAACCTCCCTACTTTTAAACTCAGTCCCATCAGCAATGAAGGACAAAATTCCATTTGTCTTCCTAATTACCTGTTGCACCTGCAGACCAACCTTCAGTGACTCATGCACAAGGACACAAGTCCCTCTGCATAGCAGCATGCTGCAACCTTGAACTATTCAAGTAATAGTTCTTTTTACTCCTAGCAAAATGTATGACTTCACATTTACCAACATCGTATTCCATCTGCCAGACCTTTGATCACTCACTTAAAATATTGATGTCCTTCTGCAAGGTTTCACAATCCTCTGCACATTTTGCTCTGCCACTCATCTTAGTGTCATCTGCAAACTTTGACACACCATAACATAGTCCCCAATTCCAAATCATCTATTTGTGAATAATTGTGGTCCCAACACTGATCCCTCAGCACACCACTAGTTCCTGATTGCCAACCAGAATAGCACTTATTTATCCCCACTCTTTGCTTCCTGTTAGTTAACCAATCCTCTATCCATACTAATACAATACCCATAACACTGTGCATTTTTACCTTATGCAGCAGCCTCTTGTGCGGCACCTTGTCAAAGGCCTTTTGGAAATCTAGGTACATCACATCCACTGGGTCCCTGTTGTTCACTGTGCTTGTAATATCTTCACAGAATTCCAAAAGATTGGTTAAGCATTATCTGCCCTTCATGAACCAATGCTGCATCTGCCCAATGGGGCAATTTCTATCTTAATGCCTTGCTGTTTCTTCCTTGATAATAAACTCAAGCATCTTCCCCACAACAGAAAGTTAAGCTAACTAGTCTATAATTTTGCATCTTTCATCTACCGCCCTTTTTAAACAGTGGTGTCACATTTGCTGTTTTCCAATCTGCTGGAAGTACCCCAGAGTCCAGCAAATTTTTAAAAATTACCATAAGTAACTTGCTATTTCTCCCATCACCTCTTTTAGTACCCTGGTGAGAACGTGCATAGGGTATAAGCAGATATGTTCTGAGTTTTGTGAAACAGGAGGTTCAGGTGAGCATGACTGAGATCAGATAAGAACTTGCAGCTAACAATGGGTGCTGGAGGCAAAGGTAATGGGTTAACAAGGTGGAAAAGCATTCATTATGTATACCCATTTAACAATATTAGAGGAATTCAGTACGCAAGCTCAGTTAACAAGGTGAAAAGTATTTATAATGTGAAACAGTTAAGGTTAAGAACATTCACTGTGTAACAGCAGATAGCTTAACTTTTACTGTTGATGCTCGCTGATTATAACGGTCACCCAATCAATATAGATGTTGCCTTATCTGGATGCTCCTCCCTGTAAAATGATTATATAATTCATTAAGAAACAGTTATTCCAGAGAAGACCCTGAACTCATATTTCTGTGCATATGGGCGATCGTACTCTCTCCCTCCAGGGCCACGAAGAAAGATGAAGGAGATAAAACTATACTGTGTCTCTGAGCGTTTTGCTTCGACTGAGGGGGAAAACGGGATGATAATATCGGTGTGGTCGGCAGGATCCAAATGGATAGTTACGATCGGACAGTGTCAGCAGCTGCCCAGAGCATCAGTATCTTGAGAGGGACGGGCATATAAGGTAAGATTTTAAATCTTGGTCCCTCTCGATATTCCTGTGTGCCAGAGATGGTCCCCTCGCTTGACTGCGCTCTATTCTACGGATTCCTCGAACAGTAATGAGCTCAGACAAGATACACAGTTTCACAAGAGCGCTGGCAGGCAGAGGTTCAAGTCCTGTGCAGCGCATTGGGGGGAGGGGGCTGTAACTGAGGTTCGATTCCTCTGTGTGGTATTGGGGTTCAAGTCCCCAGGGATGGGTTTGATTGAGGTTCGAGTCCTCTATGCAGTACTAGGGTTGCAGTCCCCTGGGAGGTGTAATTGGGGTTTGAGTCCCCTGGGTGGGTTAATTGAGGTTCAGGTCCTCTGCGCAGTAGTAGGGTTCAAATCCCCTGGGAGGGTAAATGAGGTTCGAGTCCTCCACACTGTGCTGGGGTTCGAGCTCTCAGTGCTTGAGTGAGGCTCGAGCTCCCTGTGTTTGAATGAGGTTTGAGCTCTCTGTATTTAAGCAAGGTTTGAGCTCTCTGTGTTTAAAAGGGGTTCAAGTTTTGTGTTTAATTGGGGTTTGAGCTCCCTGTATTTAATTGGGACTCAGTTTTCTGTGTTAAATTGGGATTCGGGTTCTCTGTGTTTAAGCGGAATTCGGGTTCTCTGTGTTTAAGTGGGATTCCAGCCTCCATGAGTAGTAAAGTGAGAAAGGGATTAAACCCCCAATGGCAAAATTTGAGGCTCAGCAAGTCTTTGTTCTGGGGGAAGAGAGTGGCTTGGATTGCGACGCCATGTGGTCTGCTGCGAGGGCTTTCCCTTTTTTTAAGTATAATTTCATTGAGAGGATGCAAAAGAAAAATGAGAAATGCTGAAATTAAGGTTGTACTAATACTTGGGTTGAAAAAGGAAAGTTTCAATGTAGATTGTGCCATGCTGAGAATGTTTGATGTTTAAAAATTTTGATTTGTTAAAATACTGGTTCAGAAAATCCTTTTAACTAACTGTTTTGCCTCGTTTGAATTAGGATCTCAATGCAATGTGTTTTGTGGGCGATATAGTGGGGCAAATTTTGTTTTTACATTGAAATTGTACAACATAATATCCTTTTTAAAATGATCAAACTTGTAACCTTAAAACTAATTGATTGAGTGCTTTGAGCCCCTGATTTGTTTGAAATTCTTCAATGCCTGTTTAAAAAGAAACAGTTGGGTCAGTGGTCAAGCTTTAGGCAGATGAGAGTATTATTATAATATCTTTGCGGCTGCTGTCATTTTAATGCAGAGTGTTCACAAAAAGAAGTGTGCATTTTGAGTTTGAAGTTTTGTTAAGATGTTAGAAAATATTAGAACTTGACGCTGAGCTGTTTAAACTCTTTAAATTATTGTTAAGACTTCATTGGCCCCTTTCATGTTGCAAATTCAAAGAATGTTGATCTCTACCAAAGTTGCCACTGTAATTCCGACTGTTTTATTTGGGAAGTTTCATTTGGAGAAAATATTTTTAAATGTTCTGCATTTGTTTCCCACGAATATTTGAGATTTAAATCTGAACTGAAACTGCCTTTTCAATTGCTAAAGCACAAGAAACCTTCTGTTATTTTCTTACTGTTCTAGATTTTTGAAATATTTTTCCCGATAGGTTTCACATTAGCCAAGTATCAATTTGTTACAGGAAAATAATTTTTGAATAACCTAAATAGGGTCCCTCGAGGGTTTGATTTTAGGACCATTGATTGTTGTTTATAATTGACTGAATTGTTTAGGCAGTACAATTTAGAAGTTTATGGATTGTATAAAACTTGATAATAGTGAACAGAATAACAGACTTCAAGATGACTGAGAATGTTGAAATAGGCAGACACAATTTCTTGTAGTTAAACGCGTGACTGTCTTCATATTGATAACCACCTTGGCAAGGAAGGAAGGAGAGAGGAAATGCAAAGATACTTTCAGCAGCTAACATCGTCTCTAGAGTTTCTCCATTCATACCTTCGGACCACCGCCTGCCCCTCTACAACCTAATCCAATGGATTCCTCAACTCCCCAGCCATGAGCATGAAAAGTGAAGAAGTTAACAACAGTGAAGAGAAGGTCGGTATGCTTTTTGTCAGTGGCCTTCCTATGGACATTAAACCTCGTGAGCCTTACCTTGTCTTTCGATCATTTAAGGGATATGAAGGTTCACTGATCAAACTAACATCACAACAGCCAATTGGCTTTGTTACATTTAACAGCAGAGCGGGAGCAGAAACAGCAAAGAATGCTGCATTCACCTAGTCTGCAGTTGCAGCTGCTGCACTGCACACTGATAATGCGCTGATATCCTCCAGGTGAAGCATCTCCGGAAGGATGGAAGTCTCAACAGTTTTGTGAAACATTTAACTGCCCTTATCCGAGAATTCAGACTTCTCCAAGGAGTGATGCAGAAGGACAGACTGAATTTTGTTTTCAGTTTGGAATTTATTAAAGGAGATTTTGGAGAACTAGCTCATTTCCACTCAACTTTGAGGGGATGGAGTGGTCACTAAGGACTGTGGATTTAAGAACTTTACTGGTGAATTTTTTTCCATATGGGAGGATTCTTCAATCTTTATTTACTGTATTTACAGACTAGTAATTTTTGTTGTTATAATCATTGAATGCTGTGTGTCAATGACTTACTTGGATGCGGGCTGTCAGAGTCTTATTAAAGCTGGTAATGTTATTGGTTATCATGAAATGATACAAGAAAAGAATGAAAATGTGTATAAGGTATAAGCAGGTAGGGAAAGAGTTAAGTTCTATGTTTTGTGAAACAGGAGGTTTAGCTGAGCATAACTGAGATCAGATAAGAACTTGCAGTTAACAATGGGGTGCTGAAGGAAGGGTAATGGGTTAACACGGTAGAAAAGCATTCATTATGTAGAACCATTTAACAATATTAGAAGCATTCAGTATGCAAGGTCAGTTAACAAGGTGAAAAGTATTCATTATGTCAAGCCAGTTAAGGTTAAGAACATTCATTGTGCAACAGCAGATGGCTTAATCTCTACTGTTGACACTCACTGATTGTAACGGTCACCCAATCAATATGTACATTGCCTTATCTGGATGCTCCTACCTGTACAATGATTATAAAATTCATTAAGGGACTGCTATTCCAGAGAAGACCATGAACTCATGGTCTCTGTGCACATGGGTGATTGTTCTCTCTCCATTCAGGGCCTGGAATAAAGATGAAGGAGGTGAAACTATACAGTGTCTCTGAGCATTTTGCTTCGACTGAGGGGGTAACGGGACGACACTGGGATGCATTCCATCAGGGCCAGGAGACTTGTCTATCCAGGTCTTCAGCTACCTTCATCTCTTTGTCAATTATTGGCATGAAGATAATTGGGCTGTGGAAATCTGAGAAACTCCAACAGCAAAGAGGTGACTGGCCTGTAATAATTCTAAGAACCTTCCTTTAAGCAAGGTTGATTCCAGATTGTGAAGAGTTTTCACCTGGATTCCTATTCTAATTTTACAAGAACTTCTTGCTGCCATATGTCAAATATCCCATTGATGTCCAGACCAGACACTCTAGTTCACCGCTGGAATTCAGCTCTTTGGTCCTTATTTGGTGAGGTGAAGTGGTTCAAACTGAGTGTACTTGAACAAGTTATTATCAAGGAAATGTTAATCGATACAACACCTTTGATCATTCTTTTGATGATCTCATCCAAAGGATGACACCTCCAACAGTTCAGTATTCTCTCAATATCATATCGTCGGTACGGAAGAGTATGCTGTTTCAGAAGAGTATTATCAGATCCCATCAACATCCACAGGCAAGAGTCCTAACATATACATTGGAGGGTGTGTATGCATACATAAATACATTTTTGCATAACGGTTACTATCATGTAAATGCAATTAAAAGTAAAATCATTGTGTAAGGGGGGGAATCACTAAAGTACTATCATTAAAGTAGTGGTATTAGATAAACTAATGGGCTAAAGGCAAATAAGTCCCCTGGCCCCATGGGTTATATCCCAGATTCCTAAAAGAGGTAGCTACAAAGTCAGTGGATACATTGGTATAATTTTCCAAAACTCACTGGATACTGAGGGTTGGATACTAAACTGCTAATGTGACACCCTTATTTAAAAAGACGCTAAAGCAGGTAACTATAGTACAATTAGCCTAACATTTATTGTTGGAAAAGTATTGAAATCTATTATTAAGGAAGTAACAGCAAAACATTTGGAAATCATAACCTAATCAAAAAGAGTCAACATGACTTCACGAAATGGAAATCATGCCTGACTACTTTATTAGAGCTTTCCAATGATACCTCAATCAGATAGAGGGGAACCAGATGTGTTGTACTTGGACTTCTAGATGATGCTTGACAAGCTACCTCACAAAAAGCTATCATAAAAGCCCATAGTTGTTGCAAGTTATATTTTGGCATGGATACAGAATTGGCTGATTGGCATGAAACAGTGAGTGTGGATAAGGGATTCTTTTTCAGGTTGGTGACCCTGTCACCAATGGGGTTCCATAGAGATCAGAGCTGGAATCAAAACTGGTTACAATGTACATCAAATACTTGAAGGAAATAAATGTTGTACATCACACTAAAACAGGTGAAAAGGCCAGTTGTTAAGGAAATGGCTAAATTTTGGTAAATGGGAATATGTGAAGTTGTTAATTTTGGAAGGGAGAACAAAAAAAGAGAATATTATTTAAATGGAGAAAATCTGCAGACAGCTGCAACACAATGGGACTTGGAGGGAGCTGTGCACAAAACACAGAAAGCTAACAGACAAATGCAACAGGCAATCAGGAGGGCTCATGGACTGTTGGCCCTCATTTCATGGTTGGGATGCGAGAGTAGGGAAGTCTTACTGCAAATGCATAAGATGCTGATGAGACCACATCTAGAGCACTGAGAGCAATTTTCTTCCCCTTGTTTAAGGAACGATATCATTTTAGTGCAGGGAACACAGAGAAGTTTCAGTAGGATGATCGCTGATAGGAAGGGATTGTCTTGTGGACAAAGCAGTATTGTGTAGTATCTACAAGATACACTGCAGAAATTCACCAAAGATCCTCAGACAGCATCTTCCAAACCCATAACTGCTTCCAATCAGAAGGACAGGGGCAGAAGATATATAGAAACACCACCACCTTCAAGTTCCCCTACAAGCCACTCATCATCCTGACTTCCTTTGACATTGCTTTGATCGTCTTAGCACATTTGAATAGATTGAAAAATTACATGAATTTAAACAGTTGTTATTGGCAAGGATGTTTAATCTGCGTTACATATGCATTATATCCTTGTCGGTTGCAGAGGTACATAGGTCAGATATTGAGATCATAAATCTTAAATTAATAAACAAAAACAGAAAATGCTCAGAAAACTCAGCAGATCTGGCAGTATATGTGGTGAGAGAAACAGATGTTTCAAATCTTATTCGATTCTTCTTCAGAATTGAAAGGGGCTAGAAATGCTGCTGTTCAAGGGGAAAAGAAACAGAAGTTAAGGGTACCCAGAGCAAAAGACAAAGCTAATGGTGGCAACAGAGCAACTGACATGTAAAATGTGTGCCAATATAAGAGTGAAAAGAGAAAATGGGTCACACTGCTGTGAGTAAAGCCATACAAGCAGAAAAAATGGAACTGATGACCTCATCAACCCCGCGGAAAGAAAGAGGACATGGCTGATCAGTGGAATACAGCCAACAGAGATGAAGAGAATGGATGGAGTCCTTGCAGGAAGCAGAATATGAGGAAATGAAGTCAATTAGTCCTAGTCAACACAGTTGCTCTGTCAACAGTATTTTTCAGCCACCATTTTCTAGCCTCCATTCAGTTCTGAAGAGGAGGCATATCAGTCTTGAAACAGTAACTCTGTTTCTCTCTTCACAGATGCTGCAAGACCTGTTGAATTCCTCCAGCATTTTCTGGTTTTGTTTCAGATTTCTAGATTAGTAGTTTTTTTTGCTTTTATTTGAAAGTTTAAAGTTCATGTATCTACTGACTTGTGTCCCTCAAACATTTATATCAATATCTCTAATCTGGAATCATCCAATGCATCTTCCAAACTGCCAGTCTCTCAGACAGATGAAGCAAGAAATAAATACAAGTGCAAACAGGACTGGGCAGAACTTTGAGGGTCAGGTTACCAGTGTTTCAAGTTAATATACTAGTACTATGAATATAACTCGGGTGTGAGTAAAGACATGCAGACTTTTAATGATCACTGTCATTGGCAAACAATTGAAAGAACTTCACCCAATTAAATAGCATGTGTGGAAAATGCTCAGCAGTGAATAACAACCTGTCCTCAAGCAGTTCACTTTATTCTTGTACATTAGCTATGATGGAAAGACATTCATTTCATTGCTTAATGGGGCTCATCAGCTTGTGCTTCTGATGTGTGGCACAATGCATGCATCATAAAAGGTAACACATCTAAAAAAGACCATCTTCAAATACAAATGAACCTCCCCCACATTTACTTATGTGACACTATTCCATGGCTAGATGCCACTGTAAACTGACTGTCAGTTAACGGCTGTTAAATCATTTTACACAACAACAGTGCCAGCAAATAAAATTAAACACATAAACTAACAGGCTTTGCTGAAATCACAACAGAACACAGCAAGGGTTCAGTTTATGTGAACCAATTTGAAAAACTACACAGGTTGTTGTAAATGATCTAAGAAATGAGTTCTCACTTCTGAAAAATGACAGGCATCTCTGGAATTTCAGCTTATACACCGGCTGATGCTCAAAATTCAATCAGGGAAGAATTTTCTCGATTCTAATTGGTCATCCTTGAAAGAAAATACATTTTAAAAGTTCCCTTCACAATTAAGGGACTATTTGAACTTCATGAAAATAAGCAAAGTGTGCTTTTAAAAAAAGCAAGAAAATGTAAAGTCACCCTAGTCCCAGAGGACTTTGGGCTGCTCTCTCATCAGAGAGAGAAACGACTGATGGCAGTTTATCCTGAGAGTCACTATGCCTCAGATGAGCAGAGATGTTGAGAAGATAGGTCCTTCATGGAAACCACAGATGGTGTGGGAATTGAATCCATGCAGGTAGTGTCACTCTGCGTCACAAAGTAGTTGCCTAGCCAACTGAACTAGCCATCCTTTAATTAACGTGACTTCATGAACTCAGCTCTCAAAATCTTGTAACTTTGAGCAAGTATAAGATGATCTAATTAAAGACAGAATTATATTAAGACATAAAAGATCCCACAGTAATAGCACATCTGAGAAAGGATGCCGTTGCCTCGCAAGAAAATACTTGACATATACAAAACTGCTAAGTTTGTAAATCAGCAGCTGGATGACAGTCATGGCATATAGAACCATGTCATGCATTACACTGACAAATACTCCAAGTTCAAATGGGAGAAAAATCACAGGCAAAGCACAGGATACAAATACTGCAGAAGACATCACACAACAGATTAGAAGGCAAGTTCAGCATGTGGAAAATAATGTTCCCACTGCAAGAAACTGAATCATTTTGCACACAAAATGACCAGGAGGTACAACAAGAAGGTATACTTTGTCACTGAAGAGATATCAGCTAAAGATTTTGACCAATCACAATACAACATATTGGTTCAGACAGATTAAAGCTGGAAAACCGTTTGCTCAAATGGTAATTGCAGAATGAGAACATCAGGTCAACATGAAGTGTTGACAGACATCAATGCTTCAGGCAACATCATGAACTTTAAAGACCTGTGTATGAATGTGCCTATCTGAAAAAGAAGGCTTCAAAAGTAAAACTGAAGTTTTATGATGGCATAATACTCATGCCAAGAGAGCAAACTGCTCTATGAGCCCAATGCAATGACAAGAATGAAGCTCTGAGTTTTATTATAAATGGCAAGCAAAAGCCACTCATTTCAACTAAAATAATTCTAAGGTTTTGCCTGGTAATTTTTGAAATGCTGCAAGATATTTTCAGTGTTTGAAGCAGAGTAAATCACTGATTGCAGAATAGACACTAGAGGAGTATAATGATTTGTTTACAAGTTAGGGCGTCTTCGTAATGTCCAGATGTCTCCCATCATGAAGTAGATGGGATGGAAGCCCAATTCAGCATCTGCTGAGGGAAGTTCCAGCTGCCCTCAAGGTCAGCCTCAAAGTCAAAATGGAAGAGCTGGAAAAGAAACAATAATGAATTAAGTTATACTCTTACAGAATGGATAAACAACATGGTAACAGCGAAACAACTTGGAAAGATGAGAGTATGCATTGATCCAAAGGCTTGAAGGTACCTAATAGCCACACTCCCAAAGCTATTGAATATCATTAATAAAAACCAAAAGAACTGCAGGTGCTGGAAATCAAAAACAGAAACAGAAATTGCTGCAAAAGCTCAGCAGGTCTGGCAGCAAAGAGAGACAAGAGTTAATGTTTCAGGTCCAGTGACCCTTTTCACTTCTAATTCCAAACTGTGTCTTTAAAGAAAAACTACAAACAAAAAAGACTGAGGATATAAATTCAGTTCTGTCTGGCAAAGTGTGGGATCCATAGAATGTTGCACCTCTAGAGTGTCTAGGAAATTTTATACACACATATTTAAAGAGAGAGAGACACCAAGAGAAAAAAAGAGAGAGAGAGAAGGAATAATAAGGGGGCCAACTGTACACTCCCTCCCAACAGTAAAATACCTCACGCAGACATTTCTTTTGTGTTTTGGAATAGAACAAAAGGAGTCAAAAACAACTGCAAATCTGGTTCTTCTCATAAAAAGAGGTATGCTAGTGAGCGGAGACACCCGTGTGTTATAACGGAGTTTTACATGAATTCATGCAGTTTTTGAGCAAAGTACAATGTAATACAAAGTACAAAGTACTCCGTTATCTCACTTTTTAGATTAGAATCAACCTAAACATAATGGCATAGACAGAGAACACAGGGAGCTAACACCTTCAACATATTGTCTAGTTATCATCATTGTTAACAGCTAACCTGAGAAAGCAACTTTTTAAAAAAAGGTTTTGTGATTTACACATGAAAGAAGTGAAACTATCATGGTATTCAAACAGATGAAAGACTTAACAGACAATCAATTTTTCAATGTATAATTTCAGTTACATCACACTGTAAATTTCTGCTTTAAATTCTGTGTGTTAGGATTGAGCCCTCCACTATCACCTGATGAAGGAGCAACGCTCCGAAAGCTAGTGTGCTTCCAATTAAACCTGTTGACTATAACCTGGTGTTGTGTGATTTTTAACTTTATACTCAGTGGTGTTTAGTTTGGGTTCTTCAGGGGCATTTAGCTCCTAATTTTATAATTACCTTAGTTCAATCATGGACAAAGCAGCTGAATTCCAGAGGTGAGGTGAGAGTGACTGCTCTTGACTGCTCATGGCTGCATCTATCTGAGTGTGGCATCAAGGAACACTATCAAAACTAGAGTCAATAAGATGAAACAGAATTACTCTTGAGTGGGAGGAAGGACAAGTGGAACAGATGGTGAGGGTTCCCGGAGCCAGAGGGAGTGCTAACTCTGATAAAAGATATATGATGCAAAACGAGTCTTAATTATGGGTGAGATTAGTTGAAAACAGATCATCTTTACTGACAGCAAAGCCATGCAAACAACATAATGGAGGGAGCATGTGTAATCACAATGAAAGGCAGTGTTCATGTTTTTAAATACAATGTTGAGCGTGAAGTGCTTAAGCAGTAAATGATGTGCTGTTCATCCAGATTCCACTGACTTTCACTGGAGCATTGCACCAGTCATGGGACAGATATGTTAGCATGACAGCAAAACAATGCACTATAATGGTAAGCAACTGGAAGGTCAGGACTACTCTTTCGGAGAGAGCGCAGGTATTCGGCAACACGTCATGCAGTCTACATTTGGTCTCACCACTTTCTAGGAGATTTTGCTAAGCACTGAATACAGTAGACTAGTTTGGAAGTGATACAAGTAAATTACCATTTCACCTAGAAAGTGCATTTGGGATCCTGGACAGTGAGAAGGATGGAGATAAAAGAACAAATGTTATACCTTCTCCATTTACATGGGAAGGTGCCGTGGGGATGCGTGCAGGACTACAACAAGGAATGTTCCACATACAAAGAAACAAGCATAACTGAAACCCATGTGGATACACAAAACCACACCTCTGACTTGGAGAAAGTGAGACAAGTTAAAGGAGAAGTTGCTCAACTTAAGAATGACTTCAGCAAGGCAAAGAAGGACAACGGTGGATTGGGACTGATCAGAGGAGAAAGTGAGGACTGCAGATGCTGGAGATCAGAGCTGAAAATGTGTTGCTGGAAAAGCGCAGCAGGTCAGGCAGCATCCAAGGAACAGGAGAATCGACGTTTCGGGCATAAGCCCTTCTTCAGGAATGAGGAAAGTGTGTCCAGCAGGCTAAGATAAAAGGTAGGGAGGAGGGACTTGGGGGAGGGGTGTTGGAATGGCGATAAGTGGAGGGAGGTCAAGGTGAGGGTGATAGGCCGGAGGGGGGTGGGG